>NC_041380.1:68458588-68508002 GCF_002162155.2 Triticum dicoccoides | reverse complement strand
CGTCGCCGGACCGCATCGCCGCCGCCGCCGGCGACCTCCCTCCGGCCGCCGTCGTCCTCTCCGGTGAGGTCCGGTGGATTGGGACGAGATCCACCGGGATCTCATCCAAACGCCCTCGCCTCGCCCGGATCTCCTCGTCCCGGGTCCTCTCCGTCCCGGTTTGACTTTTTCCAGAGGTTGTTTTTTTTGTCTAAGTCCCAGAAATTCCAGTCCATATGCACGTGTTCGCGGCTCCGTAACTTTGCATCCGTAGCTCCGTTTTGGACATATAGTATATCAAAATGTTCGCCTCGACGAGTACATCATTTCATTCCATTGCATCATTTTCATTTGAGCTTATATTGATGCCCTAAATGCTGTTAGAAGAGGCCTTCGTGAGTTAATTGTCAGATTTGCTAGTTCATCTTAGACTTTTGTCATTTTTGCCATGATTATTGTGTGCATGATATGCCTGTGAGTCCTTCATATGTTTTGTTAAGCATTTTGTCTTATTTCCAGAGGTACAACCCATGCATTTTTGTGATGTGTGTGGTGACTTGTGCAAGCTTGCAAAGTGAGGCACCCGGTAAATCTGTTTTCAGGGACTTAGTAGTTTTCACTAAGTCTGGGATTATTTAGTTCATGATGCCATATGTTCAGCTTGTTTCCTAGTGATCCGTGCCTCTTGTGAGGATGATCAGTAAAGGAGTTTTGTTAATCTTGTTATGCTCTATCCATCGTGTCTTTGTTTGCAATTATTGAGCACCCTAGCTTGAGTCAATCGAGCTCTACTTTTGCTTCGTTGTGAATCTGGGCAGATCGTCAACTCGTTTGCGATTTTGCCGATGTTATTGTAGTTGATCCGTGCATGCTATGCCATTGTTCTTGCTAGGTCTAGCTAGCATTTTGTGCATTCTTAATGGATGCATGCTTGCCTTACCATGACTTGCACCGTAGTGAGTGCATCGAGCTCGTTTTCATGCCTTCATGAGTTAAATTTCAGCATGTCACAGTTTTCACTAAGTCTGAAAACTGATTGTGTTTTAGCTATGTTCGTGTGCTTGTTAGTATATTTTGTGATCCCTTTTGGCCCCAGGTCACTTTGGGACTTTTGTTAAGCTTGTTGAGTAGCTCCATGCCATGTTCTTATTTATCTTAAACAGGTCATGTATCATGTTGATTTGCTGCTCCGAAGAGGGCTTCATGATCTGAAATTTCAGACAAGTGTTAATTTCACTAAGTCTGGAATCTATTTTGCATTTGCGTTTTTGCCATGCTTGTTTGAACCTCATAATGGATTAATTGGCCGTAGCTCAGTGCTAGTCTTTTGTTAAGCATCTTGTGTGCATCCCTGCCATGTATTTTGTTGTCATGTTTGGGTGCTGTAGCATGTTCATTTCGTTACATTTAGATGCCTACTTGCTGTAAATCGCAGACCGGTGTCATATCTTAAATCGCTTGCCATTTCCAAACCGTAACTCCGATTCCGGCGTTCTTTATATCGTTTTCAACCGATTTCATCCCCTCTTTCCAGTGGCACACTTGGTTTTCCAAGTTGAGGCCAGGTTCATGCATTTCCTGTCATATCTTGCATTTTGCATCCCGGATCGCATCCCGCATAGCATGTCATCATTGCATCTTACTGTTTGAGTTTGCACGTGGTTGATTGTATCCTTGTTGCTTGTTTGTCTTGTTTGGGTAGAGACGGGAGACGAGTTCACTAACGAGGAGCCCGTTGAGTTTGCTCTTGAGGATCCAGTCAACTCTGACAGCTTTGCAGGCAAGATGATCATACCCTCGAAATCACTACTATCTTCGCTATGCTAGTTTGCTCGCTCTTTGCTATGCCAATGCTACGATGTCTACCATTTGCTTGTCAGCCTCCCAATTGCCATGTCAAACCTCTAACCCACCTTGTCCTAGCAAACCGTTGATTGGCTATGTTACCGCTTTGCTCAGCGCCTCTTATAGCATTGCTAGTTGCAGGTGAAGATTGGAGGTCGTTCCTTGTTGGAACATCTTTTATTTACTTGTTGGGATATCATTATATTGCTATGTTATCTTAATGCATCTATATACTTGGTAAAGGGTGGAAGGCTCGGCCCGTCGCCTAGTGTTTTGTTCCACTCTTGCCGCCCTAGTTTCCGTCATATCGGTGTTATGTTCCCGGATTTTGCGTTCCTTACGCGGTTGGGTTATAATGGGAACCCCTTGATATTTCGCCTTGATTAAAGCTTTTCCAGCAATGCCCAACATTGGTTTTACCATTCGCCACCTAGCCTTTTCTTTCCCTTGGGTTTTGCAGACTCAAGGGTCATCTTATTTTAACCCCCCCGGGCCAGTGCTCCTCTGAGTGTTGGTCCAAACCGTCAGCTGCCGGTGGCTACCAGGGGCAACTCTGGGCTGGCCTACCGGAAGTTTGGACAATCTGAGTGTGCCCTGAGAACGAGATATGTGCAGCTCCTATTGGGATTTGTCGGCACATTCGGGCGGTGTTGCTGGTCTTGTTTTAACCTGTCGAAGTGTCTTGAATTACCGAGATACCGAGTCTGATCGGAACGTCTTGCGAGGAGGTTTATTCCTTCGTTAACCGTGAGAGCTTGTCATGGGCTAAGTTGGGACTCCCCTGCAGGGATTGAACTTTCGAAAGCCGTGCCCGCGGTTATGGGCAGATGGGAATTTGTTAATGTCCGGTTGTAGATAACTTGAACCTTAATTAATTAAAATGAATCAACTGAGTGTGTTACCGTGATGGCCTCTTCTCGGCGGAGTCCGGGAAGTGGACACGGTGTTGGAGTAATGTTTGCGCAGGTTGCTCTCTATTTCTCGCTCGCGCTTTGCCTCCTCTTCTCGCTCTCTTTTGCGAATAAGTTAGCCATCATATATGCTAGTCGCTTGCCGCAACTCCACATATATTTGCCTTTCCTTCCTATAAGCTTAAATAGTCTTGATCGCGAGGGTGTGAGATTGCTGGGTCCCTGTGGCTCACAGATACCATAACTCCAGATGCAGGTCCAGGTGATTCCGCTCCAGGTGACGAGTACGAGCTCAAGTGGGAGTTCGACGAAGACTCTCAGCGATACTATGTTTCCTTTCCCGATGATCAGTAGTGGTGCCCAGTTGGGGGTGAACGGGACCGTTGTCGCATGTTGGGTTCTCTTTTATTTTGGCGCCGTAGTCGGGCCATGAGTGTTTTGGATGATGTAATGTTATTTATGTATTTGGTTGACGTGGCGAGTGTAAGCCAACTATGTTATCTCCCCTGTTATCATTATATTACATGGGATGTTATGAAGATTGCCTAACTTGCGACATATGCCTTCAATGCGATTATGTCTCTAAGTCGTGCCTCGACACGTGGGAGCTATAGTCGCATCGAGGGTGTTACAAGTTGGTAATCAGAGCCTTCCCCGACCTTAGGAGCCCCATTGCTTGATCGTTTTTAGCAGCCGAGTTGTGTCTAGAAAAATGTTTTGAGTCATTTAGGAATTATATATCGGAGAGCTTAGGAATTCTTTTTACTTCCCAGTCTCCTCATCGCTCTGGTAAGGCATCCTGACGTAGAGTTTTGACTCTTCTCTTCTCAAATTTCACTAAATTTTTTTAGGATCACGCGAGTATCTTGGAATCGTTCCGATGGTTTTATGATGAGAACATTGTCTTGGTGCCTCCTGTCAGGGGTTTAGTGGAAGTGTCCTGGGGAGTTGAGCTCTGAGGTGTTGTCATCATAATTTTATCGTTGCAATTCTGGAATACTTGAGATATGTTCGCCGACATCGAAAATCTCTTTTATGCAGTTTGTTGGTGAGATAACCTCGACGCCACCCAGTACTGGGGCGGGAGTTCGGGAGTATCGCCATAACTTGTATAACGGATGCTTTTCGAAGGTTGAGGTAGATGGTTTCCGAAGGTTTCTTGGTTATGTGTTGAAGGATGGATACAGCTGGATGTAGGATTTGCTAGTTTGGGTGAGATATTATGCTTCCCCTGTATCCCCAACACCTGATTGCATAACCGGAAAAGTTCGGGAGTTTCATAGGTGGGAATTCTAGTAGCTCTAGTTCTTCTTCCACGGATATTGGTTTGAGATTGGGATTTCTTACCGATTATTCGTTCTTGATCCGTACCTTGTTGGTTTATTTCTCTACCTTAATTCTACGTGGCTTCTCAATTTATGGATATGTGACCATTTCAAGAGGAATGCATTCGTTCATTTTGTCCGGATGTGAAGACTATATGTTGCAATTTTCATTCCATTGGTTTCAGCTTCAATATTTATCTGTCAATGTGCTAATGGTGGTCACCCTCTTCAGGATGGCTCCTCCAACGCGCACGACTCTGAATCCTGATCCGCCACCGCCTCCACCTCCTCCAGAGGCATGGCAAGCTGTGATGGCCGCAACCAATGCAAACACTCAGCTGATCATGCAAATTCTTCAAGAGCACAATCAAGGCAGTCAAGGGAATCAAGGCAGCAATCAGAGTCACTTTGCTACACTCAACCAGTTCCTTGCTAACGGGCCAAAGACTTTCAGCAATTGTGTTGAGGCAACCGATGCTGACGATTGGCTTGTGGATCTGTGTAAGCATTTCGAGTGCAGTAACGTCAGGCCTGAGGACTTTGTCAAGTTCGCTTCCTTCCAACTCAAAGATCAAGCTGCAGAATGGTTCCAGCAGTACAAGGACTTCAGAGGTGGACGTGTTATCACTTGGGATGATTTCCGTCGAGATTTTCGAGCTCATCATATTCCGCAGAGTGTGGTTGAAAGTAAGCATGCGGAATTCCGCAATCTGAAGCAAGGCTCTTTGTCTGTCTATGACTACAACAAGTTGTTCCAGAAGCTCGCCCGCTTTGCCAAGCAGGACGTGCCTGATGAGAAGAGCATGATATACCAGTTCAGGGGTGGTCTCGGAGAAGATATTGAGCTCGCTCTTGTTCTCTTCGAGCCCTTGAGATACGATGAGTTCTACAACATGGCACTAAAGCAAGAGGCTGCTCAGTTGAGGTGTGATGCTTCCAGGAAGCGAGTCAGAGATGTTACTCCTTCTTCCTCTACTCAAGTGGCCAAGCAGCAGAAGTTTTGGCTTCCTCCTCCTCCGTTCCATCAGCCGTATCAGCAGAAGAGCAAAGGTGGCAGTGGTTCTTCCCACCCACCCAACACTGGCTTTCAGAACAAGACTTCGTCTCAAGCTCCAAGATCGAGTGCTCTGTATCACCGTCCGCTTTCAGAGGTCACGTGCAACAAGTGCCAACAGAAGGGTCACTATGCCAACAAGTGTTTCAACTAGAGGCATCTTCCTCCTCCTCCTCCTGTCAGATCGGCAAGTACAGCTGTGGTCAAGCATAACCCCAAGCATGCCAAGGTCAATTTGATGAATGCAGCTCAGGCAGAGGACTCGTCAGATGTGATCATGGGTAACCTTCCTATTAATGATAAACCTGCAAAAGTTCTTTTTGACACTGGTGCATCGCATAGCTTCATCTCAAAACCTTTTGCATCTAAGCATGAGTTGACTTCCCAAGTTATGCATAAACCGTTCGCAGTCGTCTCTCCGGGTAAATGTTTGCTTGCTAATCACGAGGTTCCGGATATTTCTATCATGATGGGTGATTTCAAGTTTCTGGCTTCTCCAATGGTTCTTGGTAACTCAGATATTGATCTTATTCTCGTCATGGATTGGCTTTCTAAGCACAAGGCTCAGCTTGATTATGCAGCCAGGCAGATTCAATTGACTCATTCATCTGAGGATGTAATTGTCTTTGCCGCTCAGGATAATTCCATTCGTCTGTTTTCTCTCAATGAGAAGGGTGAATTGGACGCCATCTCGCAAATTCCAGTCGTTTGCGAATATCAAGACGTCTTTCCAAAAGAGCTCCCAGGAATGCCTCCGCACCGGCCAGTTGAATTCGTTATTGAACTTGAGCCTGGCACGGAACCTGTGTGCAAGCGTCCTTACAAGCTCGGACCTGAAGAGTTGAAAGAGCTGAAGAAGCAACTCGATGAGCAAGAAAGAATGGGTCTTATCCGGCCTAGTTCTTCTCCGTGGGGTTGTGGTGTTCTTTTTGTGAAGAAGAAGGATGGAACGGACCGACTTTGTGTTGATTACCGTCCAGTGAACAAGAAGACCATCAAGAACAAATACCCTCTTCCCAACATCAATGAGCTGTTCGAACAACTCAAAGGTGCCCAAGTATTCTCCAAGCTTGATCTCCGTATGGGTTATCACCAGATTCGCATTCGTGAAGAAGATATTCCTAAGACAACATTCAGAACAAGCTTTGGTTCATATGAATACACTGTCATGTCTTTTGGCCTCGCCAACGCTCCTCCGACGTTCTCTCGCATGATGAACTTCATCTTCAACGCCTACACCAATGACTTCGTTTTGGTCTATCTCAACGACATTCTGGTTTTCTCGAAGAACAAGGAAGATCATGCCAAGCACTTGCGTTTGGTTCTCGATAAGCTCAGAGAACATCAGTTCTACGCCAAGTTCTCCAAGTGTGAATTTTGGCACGATGAGGTTCTTTATCTTGGTCATATCATCTCTGCCAAGGGCATTGCCGTGAATCCTGAGAAGGTGTGTGCAATTGTGAATTGGGAACCTCCTCAGAACGTGAAGCAACTCCGCAGTTTTCTCGGTCTCGCAAGCTATTGCCGAAGATTCGTTAAAAACTTCTCCAAGATCGCGAACCCTCTCTCTAATCTTCTCTAGAAGCACATCAAGTACGTTTGGTCTCCGGAGTGTGATATTGCTTTCAACGCTTTGAAAGAGAAGTTGATCACTGCTCCAGTTCTAACTCCACCTGATGAATCCAAGTCGTACGAGGTCTTTTGTGATGCCTCTCTCCAAGGTCTTGGTGCAGTATTGATGCAAGAGAAGAAAGTGGTTGCTTATACATCTCGCCAGTTGAAGCCTAATGAGAAGAACTACCCCACTCATGATCTCGAGTTGGCGGCCGTTGTGCATGCTCTTTTGACTTGGAGACATCTTCTATTGGGAAGAAAAGTGGACATTTTCACTGATCACAAGAGTCTCAAGTACATCTTCACGCAGCCTAATCTCAACCTCAGGCAAACTCGATGGGTCGAAATGATTCAAGAGTATAATCCGAGTATCGAGTATACTCCAGGCAAGGCCAATGTGATTGCTGACGCTTTGAGCAGAAAGGCCTACTGCAACAGTTTGATTCTTAAGCCTTATCAACCCGAGCTTTGTGAAGCTTTCTGCAAACTGAATCTGCAAGTTGTTCCTCAAGGTTTCCTCGCCAACCTTCAAGTCTCTCCTACCTTAGAAGACCAGATTCGCCAAGCTCAGCTTCTTGATGCTATGGTGAAAAAGGTGAAGATTGGGATTGCCAAGAGCCAGTCCAAGTACAAGTGCTACCGCCTTGATGACAAGGACACTCTCTTCTTCGAGGATCGTATTGTTGTGCCCAAAAGTGACCTCTGTAAAGTGATCATGAACGAGGCTCACAATTCTCTCCTCTCCATCCACCCTGGGAGTACGAAGATGTATCAGGACCTTAAGCAAGCTTATTGGTGGACTCGAATGAAGCGCGAGATCACTCAATTCGTAAATGAATGTGATGTCTGCAGAAGAGTGAAGGCAGAACACCAAAGGCCAGCTGGTCTCCTCCAACCTCTTGCCATTCCAGAATGGAAGTTTGACCACATTGAGATGGACTTCGTGACTGGGTTTCCAAAGTCCAAGCATGGCAATGATGCTATATTCGTCGTCATCGACAAACTCACCAAAGTGGCTCACTTTCTGCCTATCAAAGAGTCGATCACTGCAGCTCAATTGGCGGAACTCTATACCTCTCGCATTGTCTCTCTGCACGGTATTCCTCAAGTGATCTCTTCAGACCGTGGCAGCATCTTTACCTCGAAGTTTTGGGATTCTTTTCAGAAGGCCATGGGTACCAACATCCGCTTCAGCACAGCTTTCCATCCTCAAACAAGCGGTCAAGTCGAGCGTGTCAACCAGATTCTTGAAGATATGCTCAGGGCTTGTGTGATCTCCTTCGGCATGAAGTGGGAGGATTGTCTTCCTTATGTTGAATTCTCCTATAACAACAGTTTTCAAGCAAGTTCGGGCAAGGTCCCATTTGAAATTCTATATGGCAGGAAGTGCCGTACCCCTCTCAACTGGTCTGAAACTGGTGAACGTCAGCTTTTGGGTAATGACTTAATCACAGAAGCAGAAGAAATGTGCAAAGTCATTTGTGATAACCTCAAAGCAGCCCAATCCCGCCAGAAGAGCTACTATGATAGTAAGCACCGTGATTTGGCTTTCGAGATCGGAGATCATGTTTACCTCCGTGTCTCTCCTATGAAAGGTACTCGTCGCTTCGGTATCAAAGGGAAGCTTGCCCCTAGATACGTGGGACCTTTCAAGATTGTCAGCAAGAGAGGCGACCTCGCCTATCAACTCGAGCTTCCTTCAAACTTTGCAAATGTTCATGACGTGTTCCATGTCTCTCAGCTTCGAAAGTGCTTCAAGACTCCTGACCGCACAGTCAACTTCGAGGACATTGAGCTCCAAGAAGATCTCTCTTATCGTGAGCACCGTGGGGCGAGTGTCTAGCGACTTCTGACGTAGTTGCGATTTCCCCACCTTCACCATGGTTTCCGATGGTGAGATATGCTTTGGCGTCCTCAACTTTGTCACCGACAGTTTGGCGTGGCTCTAGGAGGCCCCGCTGGACATCAAGGCGCTGCCCATCTGCGGTGCAGTGCACTTTCGCGCAAGTGCTTTCGGCATACTTCTTCGACAGCCATTGGCCATGTACCGGTCGGCGCCTCCTTGCTCCACCGGTCATCGTCGCAAGCGCTCCGAACATTCACGACTCTATTGATGGATGAAGCACGCGATGGTCCTTTAGGTTGCAGCCCCGCAGATCGCGGCGGTCAAGCCCGATGAACCCATCCTTGATATGTTTGCATCCTTGCATGAGGGCTCGGATGACATGCCCGAGAGCGAG
This sequence comes from Triticum dicoccoides, assembly GCF_002162155.2. Classification (NCBI taxonomy): domain Eukaryota; kingdom Viridiplantae; phylum Streptophyta; class Magnoliopsida; order Poales; family Poaceae; genus Triticum; species Triticum dicoccoides. The sequence continues at coordinate 68,499,034 of NC_041380.1, read as the reverse complement.
AGCAGCGATCCCGCTGTGGAGGTGCTGATGGCCGGTGAAGGAAATATGACCTAGAGGCAATAATAAAGTTGTTATTTATATTTCCTTATATCATGATAAATGTTTATTATTCATGCTAGAATCGTATTAACCGAAAACTTAGTACATGTGTGAATACATAGACAAACAGAGTGTCCCTAGTATGCCTCTACTTGACTAGCTCGTTAATCAAAGATGGTTAAGTTTCCTAGCCATGGACATGTATTGTCATTTCATGAACGGGATCACATCATTAGAGAATGATGTGATGGACTAAACCCATCAGTTAGCTTAGCACTATGATCGTTTAGTTCATTGCTATTGCTTTCTTCATGACTTATACATGTTCCTATGACTACGAGATTATGCAACTCCCGAATACCGGAGGAACACTTAGTGTGCTATCAAATGTCACAACGTAACTGGGTGACTATAAAGATGCTCTACAGGTGTTTCCAATGGTGTTTGTTGAGTGGGCATAGATCGAGATTAGGATTTGTCACTCTGTGTATCGGAGAGGTATCTCTGGGCCCTCTCGGTAATACACATCACTATAAGCCTTGCAAGCAATGTGACTAATGAGTTAGTTGCGGGATGTTGCATCACGGAACGAGTAAAGAGACTTGTCGGTAACTAGATTGAACTAGGTATAATGATACCGATGATCGAATCTCGGGCAAGTAACATACCGATGACAAAGGGAACAACGTATGTTGTTATGCGGTTTGACCGATAAAGATCTTCGTAGAATATGTAGGAACCAATATGAGCATCCAGGTTCCGCTATTGGTTATTGACCGGTGATGAGTCTCGGTAATGTCTACATAGTTCTCGAACCCGTAGGGTCTGCACGCTTAACGTTCGATGACGATCAGTATTATGTGTTCATGTGTTTTGATGTACCAAAGGTAGTTCAGAGTCCCGGATGTGATCACGGACATAACGAGGAGTCTTGAAATGGTCGAGACATAAAGATTGATATATTGGACGTTGTTATTTGGACACCGGATGAGTTCCGGGGTCACCGGATAAATATCGGAGTGCCGGCAGGTTATCGGAAACCCCGGGGAAACTAATGGGACAACATGGGCCTTGTGTGTGTGAGGGAGAGAGGAGAAGGCCGTAGGGCTGCCCCCCCCCCCTTGAGGAGTCCAAATTGGACTAGGAGGGGGCGGCGCCCCCTCCCTTTCCTTCTCCCTCTCTCCCTCTCCTTCCTTCCCCCTCTCTTCCCTTGTTGGAAACCTACTAGGAATAGGATTCCTATTCCTAGTAGGAATCCTACTTGGGGCACTCCCCATGAGGATCAGCTGGCCTCCCCCATTGCTCCTTTATATACGGGGGCAGGGGGCACCCTAGAACACACAAGTTGACAGTTGTCTTAGCCGTATGCGGTGCCCCCTCCATAGATTTCCACCTCGGTCATATCATTGTAGTGCTTAGGAGAAGCCCTGCATCGGTAACTTCATCATCACCGTCATCACATCGTCGCGGTGATGAAACTCTCCCTCGGCCTCAACTGGATCAAGAGTACGAGCAACGTCACCGAGCTGAACGTGTGCAAATCGCGGAGGTGTCATGCGTTCGGTACTTGATCGGTTGGATCGTGAAGACGTTCGACTACATCAAACCGCGTTACTTAACACTTCCGCTTTCGGTCTACAAGGGTACGTAGTACACTCTCCCCTATCATTGCGATGCATCTCCTAGATAGATCTTGCGTGATCGTAGGAATTTTTTTGAAATGATGCATTCCCCAACAATGGCATCCGAGCTAGGTCTATGCGTAGATGTTATATGCACGAGTAGAACACAAAGGAGTTGTGGGCGTGGGTATATACATATTGCTTGCCGTCACTAGTTGATTCTTGATTCAGCAGTACTGTTGGATGAAGCGGCTTAGACCGACATTACGTGTACGCTTACGCGAGACTGGTTCTACCGACGTGCTTCGCACATAGGTGGCTAGTGGGTGTCTGTTTCTCCAACTTTAGTTGAATCGGTTTCAATGAAGAGGGTTCTTTCTGAAGATCAAAAAGCAATCACTATACTACGATGTGGTTTTGATGCGTAGGTAAGAACGGTTCTTGCTAGAAGCCCGTAGTAGCCACATAAAACTTGCAACAACAAAGTAGAGGACATCTAACTTGTTTTTGCATGGCATGTTGTGATGTGATATGGTCAAGACGTGATTATATAAATCGTTGTATGAGATGATCATGTTTTGTAACATAGTTATCGGCAACTGGCAGGATCCATATGGTTGTCGCTTTATTGTATGAAATGCAATCGCCATGTAATTGCCTTACTTTATCACTAAGCGGTAGCGATAGTCATGGAAGCAATTGCTGGCGAGACGACAACGATACTTCGATGGAGATGTCAAGCCGGTGACGATGGTGATCATGACGGTGCTTTGGAGATGGCGATCAAAAGGCACAAAATGATGATGGCCATATCATATCACTTATTTGATTGCATGTGATGTTTACCATTTATGCATCTTATTTTGCTTAGTACGGCGGTAGCATTATAAGATGATCTCTCACTAAATTTCAAGGTACAAGTGTTCTCCCTGAGTATGCACCGTTGCTACAGTTCGTCGTGCCGAGACACCATGTGATGATCGGGTGTGATAAGCTATACGTTCACATACCGGGTGCAAGCCAGTTTTGCACACGCAGAATACTCGGGTTAAACTTGACGAGCCTAGCATATGCAGATATGGCCTCGGAACACTGAGACCGAAAGGTCGAGCGTGGATCATATAGTAGATATGATCAACATAGTGATGTTCACCATTGAAAGCTACTCCATCTCACGTGATGATCGGACATGGTTTAGTTGATATGGATCACGTGATCACTTAGATGATTAGAGGGATGTCTATCTAAGTGGGAGTTCTTAACTAATATGATTAATTGAACTTAAATTTATCATGATTTTAGTCCTGATAGTATTTGCTTATATATGTTGTAGATCAATTGCTCGTGTATAGCTTCCCTGTTTTATTTATGATATGTTCCTAGAGAAAACTATGTTGAAAGATAATAGTAGCAATGATGCGGACTGGATCCGTGATCTGAGGATTATCCTCATTGCTGCACAGAAGAATTATGTCCTTGATGCACCGCTAGGTGACGGACCTTTTGCAGGAGCAGATGCAGACGTTATGAACATTTATAAGCTCAGTATGATGACTACTTGATAGTTTAGTGCGCCATCCTTTATGGTTTAGAACTGGGACTTCAAAAACATTTTGAACTCCACAGAGCATATGAGATGTTCCAAGAGCTGAAATTGGTATTTCAGACTCATGCCTGTGTTAAGAGGTATGAGACCTCCGACAAGTACTTTGCCTATAAGATGGAGGAGAATAGCTCAGCTAGTGAGCATGTGCTCAGAATGTCTGAGTACTACAATCACTTGAATCAAGTGGGAGTTAATATTCCGGATAAGATAGTGATTGACAGAGTTCTCTAGTCACTATCACCAAGTTACTATAACTTCATAGTGAACTATAATATGCAAGGGATAACGGAAACGATTCCCAAGCTCTTCACGATGCTGAAATTGGCGAAGGTAGAAATCAAGAAAAAGCATCAAGTGTTGATGGTTGACAAGACCACTAGTTTCAAGTAAAAGGGTAAGGGAATGACAGGGAACTTCAAGAAGAATGGCAAGCAAGTTGCCACTCCCGTGAGAAGCCCCAAGCTAGACCTAAGCCTAAAACTGAGTGCTTCGACTGCAAAGGGAATGGTCACTGGTGCTACCTCTTGAGCATGAGTTGGTTTTCCCTTGAAGAGGCAAGGGTGATGCAACAAAGCAGCGTAAGTATTTCCCTCAGTTTTTGAGAACCAAGGTATCAATCTAGTAGGAGACCACGTGCGAGTCACTTCGTACCTACACAAACAAATAAGAACCTCGCAACCAACGCGATAAAGGGGTTGTCAATCCCTTCACGGTCACTTACGAGAGTGAGATCTCATAGAGATAATAATAATAAGATAAATATTTTTGGTACTTTTATGATATAGATTGAAAGTAAAGATTGCAAAGTAAAAGTATATTGGAAACTTATATGATGGAAAATAGACCCGTTGGCCATAGGTTTCACTAGTGGCTTCTCTCAAGATAGCATAAGTATTACGGTGGGTGAACAAATTACTGTCGAGCAATTGATAGAAAAGTGCATAATTATGAGAGTATCTAGGCATGATCATGTATATAGGCATCACGTCCGTGACAAGTAGACCGAAACGATTCTGCATCTACTACTGTTACTCCACACATCGACCGCTATCCAGCATGCATCTAGAGTATTAAGTTCATAAGAACAGAGTAATGCATTAGGTAAGATGACATGATGTAGAGGGATAAACTCAAGCAATATGATATAAACCCCATCTTTTTATCCTCGATGGCAACAATACAATACGTGTCGTTTCCCTTTCTGTCACTAGGATCGAGCACTGCAAGATTGAATCCAAAGCTAAGCACTTCTCCCATTTCAAGAAAGATCAATCTAGTAGGCCAAACCAAACTGATAATTCAAAGAGACTTGCAAAGATAACCAATCATACATAAAAGAATTTGGAGACGATTCAAATATCGTTCATAGATAATCTTGATCATAAACCCACAATTCATCGTATCTCAACAAACACACCGCAAAAAGACTTACATCGAATAGATCTCCAAGAAGATCGTGGAGAACTTTGTATTGAGATCCAAAGAGAGAGAAGAAGCCATCTAGCTAATAACTATGGACCCGAAGGTCTGAGGTAAACTACTCACACATCATCGGAGAGGCTATGGTGTTGATGTAGAAGCCCTCCGTGATCGATGCCTCCTCCGGTGGAGCTCCAGAACAGGCCCCAAGATGGGATCTCTCGGGTACAAAAGGTTGCGGTGGTGGAAACAGGTTTTCGTGGTGCTCCTGGATGTTTTCAGGGTACGTAGGTATATATAGGAGGAAGAAGTAGGTCGGTGGAGCCACGAGGGGCCTACGAGGGGGAGGGTGCACCAGGGGGGGTAGGCGCGCCCCCTGCCTTGTGGCCACCTCGTTCGTTTCTTGACGTCCACTCCAAGTCCTCTGGATCACGTTTGTTCCAAAAATCACGCTCTCGAAGGTTTCATTCCGTTTGGACTTCGTTTGGTATTCCCTTTCCGCGAAACACTGAAATAGGCAAAAAAACAGCAATTTGCACTGGGCCTTGGGTTAATAGCTTAGTCCCAAAAATAATATAAAAGTGTATAATAAAGCCCGTTAGCATCCAAAACAGATAATATAATAGCATGGAACAATCAAAAATTATAGATACGTTGGAGACGTATCAAGCATCCCCAAGCTTAATTCCCGCTCGTCCTCGAGTAGGTAAATGATAAAAACAGAATTTTTGATGTGGAATGCTTCCTAACATATTTCTCAATGTAATTTTCTTTATTGTGGCATGAATGTTCAGATCCGAAAGATTCAAGGTAAAAGTTTAATATTGACATAAAAATAATAATACTTCAAGCATACTAACAAAACAATCATGTCTTCTCAAAATAACATGGCCAAAGAAAGTTATCCCTACAAAATCATATAGTCTGACTATGCTCTATCTTCATCACACAAAATATTAAATCATGCACAACCCCGATGACAAGCCAAGCAATTGTTTCATACTTTTGGTGTTCTCAAACTTTTTCAATCTTCATACAATACATGAGCGTGAGCCATGGACATAGAACTATAGGTGGAATAGAATGGTGTTTGTGGAGAAGACAAAAAGGAGAAGATAGTCTCACATCAACTAGGCGTATCAATGGGCTTTGGAGATGCCCATCAATATATATCAATGTGAGTGAGTAGGAATTGCCATGCAACAGATGCACTAGAGCTATAATTATACGAAAGCTCAACAAAAGAAACTAAGTGGGTGTGCATCCAACTTGCTTGCTCACGAAGACCTAGGACAATTTTGAGGAAGCCCATCATTGGAATATACAAGACAAGTTCTATAATGTAAAATTCCCACTAGTTTATGAAAGTGACAACATAGGAGACTCTCTATCATGAAGATCATGGTGTTACTTTGAAGCACAAGTGTGGTAAAAGGATAGTAGCATTGCCCCTTCTCTCTTTTTCTCTCATTTTTTTATTTGGGCCTTTTCCTCTTTTTTATGGCCTCTTTTTTCTCTATTTTTTCGTCCGGAATATCATCTCGACTTGTGGGGGAATCATAGTCTCCATCATCCTTTCCTCACTGGGACAATGCTCTAATAATGATGATCATAACACTTCTTTTTACTTACAACTCAATAATTACAACTCAATACTTATAACAAAATATGACTCTATGTGAATACCTCCGGCGATGTACCGGGATATGCAATGAATCAAGAGTGACATGTGTGAAAAAATTATGAACAGTGGCTTTGCCATACACACGATGTCAACTACATGATCATGCAAGGCAATATGACAATGATGAAAGTGTCATAATAAACAGAACAGTGGTAAGTTGCATGGCAATATATCTCGGAATGGCTATGGAAATGCCATAATAGGTAGGTCTGGTGGCTGTTTTGAGGAAGGTATATGGTCGGTGTATGATACCGGCGAAAAATGCGCGGTAATAGAGAGGCTAGCAATGGTGGAAGGGTGAGAGTGCGTATAATCCATGGACTCAACATTATTCATAAAGAACTCACATACTTATTGCAAAAATCTATTAGTTATCGAAACAAAGTACTACGCGCATGCTCCTAGGGGGATAGATTGGTAGGAAAAGGCCATCGCTCGTTCTCGACCGCCACTCATAAGGAAGACAATAAATAAATAAATCATGATCCGACTTCATCACATAACGGTTCACCATACCTGCATGCTACGGGAATCACAAACTTCAACACAAGTATTTATCAAATTCACAACTACTCAACTAGAATGTCTCTAATATCACCATCTCCATATCTCAAAACAATTATCAAGTATCAAACTTCTCATAGTATTCAATGCACTTTTATGAAAGTTTTTATTATACCCATCTTGGATGCCTATCATATTAGGACTAATTTTTAACCAAAGCAAATTACCATGTTGTTCTAAAGTACTCTCAAAATAATATAAGTGAAGCATGAGATATCAATAATTTCTATTAAATAAAACCACCACCGTGCTCTAAAAGATATAAGCGAAGCACTAGAGCAAAATTGTTTAACTCAAAAGATATAAGTGAAGCACATAGAGTATTCTAATAAATTCCGATTCATGTGTGTCTCTCTCAAAAGGTGTGTACAGCAAGGATGATTATGGTAAACTAAGAAGCAAAGACTCAAATCATACAAGACGCTCCAAGCAAAACACATATCATGTGGTGAATAAAAATATAGCTCCAAGTAAAGTTACCGATGAACGAAGACAAAAGAGGGGATGCCTTCCGGGGCATCCCAAAGCTTAGGCTTTTGGTTGTCCTTGGATTTTAACTTGGGTTGCCTTGGGAATCTCCAATCTTAGGCTCTTGCCACTCCTTGTTCCATAATCCATCAAATCTTTACCCAAAACTTGAAAACTTCACAACACAAAACTTAAAGTAAAAAATCTCATGAGCTTAGTTAGCGAAAGAAAACAAAACACCACTTCAAGGTACTGTAATGAACTCATTATTTATTTATATTGGTGTTAAACCTATTGTATTCCAACTTATCTATGGTTTATAAACTCCATTACTAGCCATAGATTCATCAAAATAAGCAAAAAAACACATGAAAAACAGAATCTGTCAAAAACAGAACAACTGTAGTAATATGTATCAAACGCATAGTTCTGGAATCCCAAAAATTCTAAAATAAATTTCTGGACGTGAGGAATTTATCTATTAATCATCTGAAAAACTAATCAACTAAATAGCACTCTCTAGTTAAAAATTGTAGCTTCTCGTGAGCGCTAAAGTTTCTGTTTTTTACAGCAAGATCGCGAAGACTTTCCCCAAGTCTTCCCAAAGGTTCTACTTGGCACAAGCACTAATTAAACACAAAAAACACAACCATAATAGAGGCTAGATAAATTATTTATTACTAAACAGAACCAAAAAGCAAGGAACAACAATAAAATTGGGTTGCCTCCCAACAAGCGCTATCGTTTAACGCCCCTAGCTAGGCATAAAGGCAAGGATAGATCTAGGTATTGCCATCTTTGGCATGCAATCCATAAGTAGCTCTCATAATAGATTCATAAGGTAATTTTATTTTCTTTCTAGGAAATTATTCCATGCCTTTCCTTAATGGAAATTGGAATCTAGTATTCCCTTCTTTCATATCAATAGTTGCACCAATCGTTCTAAGGAAAGGTCTACCAAGAATAATAGAACATGAAGGATTGCAATCTATATCAAGAACAATGAAATCTACGGGCACATAATTCCTATTTGCAACAATAAGAACATCATTAATTCTTCCCATAGGTTTCTTAATGGTGGAATCCACAAGGTGCAAGTTTAAAGAACAATCATCAAATTCACGGAAACCTAGCAAATCACACAAAGTTTTTGGGATCGTGGAAACACTAGCACCCAAATCACACAAAGCATAGCATTAATAATATTTAATTTTAATTTTAATAGTAGGTTCCCACTCATCATAAAGTTTTCTAGGGATAGAAACTTCCAATTCAAGCTTTTCTTAATAGGATTGCATTAAAGCATCAACGATATGTTTGGTAAAATCTTTATTTCGACTATAAGCATGAGGAGAATTTAGCACGGATTGCAACAAGGAAATACAATATATTAAATAACAATTATCATAATTAAATTCCTTGAAATCCAAGATAGTGGGTTCATTGCTATCTAAAGTTTTGACCTCTTCCATCCCACTTTTACCAAATTTTGCATCAAGATCTAAAAACTACGAATCATTGGGACGCCTTTTAACTAAAGTTGACTCATCTCCAGTCCCATCATTATCAAGATTCATATTGCAAAACAAAGATTTAGTAGGGGACACATCAATTACTTTTAGATATTCATCCTTATTATCATGAAAACTAGAAGAACACGCTTGCTTAAAGCAATCTTTTTTTAGCACGCATCCTAGCGGTTCTTTCTTTGCACTCATCAATGGAAATGCTCATGTCTTTGAGAGACTCATTGATATCATGCTTAGGTGGAATAGATCTAAGTTTCAAGGAATCAACATCAAGAGAAATTTTATCCATGTTCCTAGCCAACTCATCAATCTTAAGCAATTTTTCTTCAATCAAAGCATTGAAACTCTTTTGCGAACTAATAAATTCTTTAATACTAGATTCAAAATCAGAGGGCATCTTGTTATAATTTCCATAAGAACTTTTGTAGGAATTACCATAATTACTAGAGGAATTACTAGGAAACGGCCTAGAATTAAAATTACCTCTATACGCGTTATTACCAAAATTGTTCCTACCAACAAAATTCACATTCATAGATTCATTATTATTCTCAATCAAATTAGACAAAGGCATATCATTAGGATCAGTAGGAGCATTCTTATTAGAAAACAATTTCATAAGTTCATCCATCTTTCCACTCAAAACATTAATCTCTTCAATTGCATGAATTTTTTTACTAGTAGATCTTTCGGTGTGCCATTGAGAATAATTAACCATAATATTATCTAGGATTTTGGTAGCTTCTCCTAAAGTGATTTCCATAAAAGTGCCTCCTATGGCCGAATCTAAAAGATTTCTAGAAGCAAAATTCAATCCGGCATAAATTTTTTGTATAATCATCCATGAATTCAAACCATGAGTAGGGCAATTATGTATCATTAATTTTATTCTCTCCCGAGCTTGTGCAACATGCTCATGATCAAGTTGCTTAAAATTCATAATATCGTTTCTAAGAGAGATGATCTTAGCGGGAGGAAAATATTTAGAGATAAAAGCATCTTTGCACTTATTCCATGAATCAATACTATTTTTAGGCAAAGACGAAAACCAAGCTTTAGCACGATCTCTAAGCGAAAACGGAAATAGCTTCAGTTTAACGGTACCATTATCCACATATTTCTTCTTTTGCATATCACACAAATCAACAAAGTTGTTTAGATGGGTAGAGGCATCATCACTAGGAAGGACAGAAAATGGATCTTTCATGACAAGATTTAGCAGAGCAGTATTAATTTCACAAGATTCAGCATCGGTAAGAGGAGCAATCAGAGTGCTAATAAAATCATTATTGTTGGTATTGGAAAAGTCACACAATTTAGTATTATCTTGAGCCATCGTGACAAGCAAGCAATCCAACACATAAGCAAACAAGAAGCAAGCGAAAAAGAGGCGAACGGAAAAAGAGGGCGAATAAAATGGCAAGGGTGAAGTGGAGGAGAGGAAAATGAGAGGCAAATGGCAAATAATGTAATGTGAGGGATAAGAGTTGTGATGGGTACTTGGTATGTCTTGACTTGGCGTAGATCTCCCCGGCAACAACGCTAGAAATCCTTCTTGCTACCTCTTGAGCATGCCTTGGTTTCCCCTTGAAGAGGAAAGGGTGATGCAACAAAGCAACGTAAGTATTTCCCTCAGTTTTTGAGAACCAAGGTAACAATCTAGTAGGAGACCACGTGCGAGTCACCTCGTACCTACAAACAAATAAGAACCTCGCAACCAACGCGATAAAGGGGTTGTCAATCCCTTCACAGTCACTTACGACAGTGAGATCTGATAGAGGTAATAATAATAAGATAAATATTTTTGGTATTTTTATGATATAGATTGAAAGTAAAGATTGCAAAGTAAAAGTAGATTGGAAACTTATATGATGGAAAATAGACCCGGGGGCCATAGGTTTCACTAGTGGCTTCTCTCAAGATAGCATAAGTATTATGGTGGGTGAACAAATTGCTGTTGAGCAATTGATAGAAAAGTGCATAATTATGAAGTATCTAGGCATGATCATGTATATAGGCATCACATCCGTGACAAGTAGACCGAAACAATTCTGCATCTACTACTATTACTCCACACATCGACCGCTATCCAGCATGCATCTAGAGTATTAAGTTCATAAGAAGAGAGTAATGCATTAGGTAAGATGACATGATGTAGAGGGATAAACTCAAGCAATATGATATAAACCCCATATTTTTATCCTCGATGGCAACAATACAATATGTGTCATTTCCCTTTCTATCACTGGGATCGACCACCACAAGATTGAACCCAAAGCTAAGCACTTCTCCCATTGAAAGAAATATCAATCTAGTAGGACAAACCAAACTGATAATTCAAAGAGACTTGCAAAGATAACCAATCATACATAAAAGGATTAAGAGAAGATTCAAATATTGTTCATAGATCATCTTGATCATAAACCGACAATTCATGAGATCTCGACAAACACACTGCAAAAAGAGTTACATCGAATAGATCTCCAAGAAGATCGAGGAGAACTTTGTATTGAACTCCAAAGAGAGATAAGAAGCCATCTAGATAATAACTATGGACCCGAAGGTCTGAGGTAAACTACTCACACATCATCAGAGAGGCTATGGTGTTGATGTAGAAGCCCTCCGTGATCGATGCCCCCTCCGACGGAGCTTCAGAACAGGCCCCAAGATGGGATCTCTTGGGTACAAAAGGTTGCGACGGTGGAAATGGGTTTTCATGGTGCTCCTGGATGTTTTCGGGGTACGTAGGTATATATAGGAGGAAGAAGTAGGTCGGTGGAGCCACGAGGGGCCCATGAGGGAGGAGGGCGCGCCCAAGGGGGTAGGCGTGCCCCCTGCCTCGTGGCCGCCTCATTCGTTTCTTGACGTCCACTCCAAGTCCTCTGGATCACGTTTGTTCCAAAAATCACACTCCCGAAGGTTTCATTCCGTCTGGACTCCGTCTGGTATTCCATTTCTGCGAAACACTGAAATAGGCAAAAAAATAGCAATTTGCACTGGGCCTTGGGTTAATAGGTTAGTCCCAAAAATAATATAAAAGTGTATAATAAAGCTCATTAACATCCAAAACAGATAATATAATAGCATGGAACAATAAAAAATTATCGATACGTTGGAGACATATCAACTGGAAGCGGAACTACCCCAAATACTTGGCGGATAAGAAGGATGGCAAAGTGAACAAAAGTATATTTGATATACATGTTATTGATGTGTACTTTACTAGTGTTCATAGTAACCCCAGGGTATTTGACACCGTTTCAGTTGCTAAGATTAGTAACTTGAAACAGGAGTTGCAAAATGAACAGAGACTAGTTAAGGGCAAGGTGACGATGTGTCTTGGAAATGATTGCAAGGTTGATAAGATCACCATCGCATACTCCTTTTACCTTAGGGATTAGTGTTGAACCTGAAATAAATGTTATTTGGTGTTTGCGTTGAGCATGAATATGATTCGATCATGTTTATTGCAATACGGTTATTCATTTAAGTCAAAGAATAATTGTTGTTCTGTTTACATAAATAAAACCTTCTATGGTCATACACTTAATATAAATGGTTTATTGAATCTCGATCATAGTGATACACATATTCATAATATTGATGCCAAAAGATGCAAAGTTGATAATGATAGTGCAACATACTTGTGGCACTGCCGTTTAGGTCATATAGGTGTAAAGCGCATGAAGAAACTCCATGCGGAAGGACTTTTGGAATCACTTGATTATGAATCATTTGATGCTTGCGAACCATGCCTCATGGGCAAGATGACTAAGACTCCGTTCTCCAGAACAATGGAGCGAGCCACTGACTTATTGGAAATAATACATACCGATGTATGCGGTCCGACGAGTGTTGAGGCTCGCGGCTGGTATCGTTATTTTCTGACCTTCACAAATGATTTGAGCAGATATGAGTATATATACTTAATGAAACACAAGTCTAAAACATTTGAAAAGTTCAAAGAATTTGAGAGTGAAGTGGAGAATCATCGTAAGAACAAAATAAAGTTTCTATGATCTGATCGTGGAGACGAAATATTTGAGTTACGAGTTTGGCCTTCAGTTGAAACAATGTCAAATAGTTTCGCAACTCACGCCACCTGGAACACCACAGCGTAATGGTGTGTCCGAACGTCATAATCGTACTTTATTAGATATGGTGCGATCTATGATGTCTATTACCGATTTACCACTATCGTTTTGGGGTTATGCATTAGAGACAACTGCATTCATGTTAAATAGGGCACCGTCTAAAATCTATTGAGATGACACTGTATGAACTGTGGTTTAGCAAGAAACCTAACATGTCATTTCTTAAAGTTTGGGGTTGCGATGCTTATGTGGAAAAGTTTCAGCCTGATAAGCTCAAACCCAAATTGGAGAAGTGCGTCTTCATAGGATGCCCAAAAGAAACTGTTGGGTACACCTTCTATCACAGATTCGAAGGCAAGATCTTTGTTGTTAAGAGTGGATCCTTTATAGAGAAGGAGTTTCTCTCGAAAGAAGTGAGTGGGAGGAAAGTAGAACTTGATGAGGTAATTGTACCTTCTCCCGAATTGGAAAGTAGTTCATCACAGAAATCAGTTCCAGTGATGCCTACACCAATTTGTGAGGAAGTTAATGATGATGATCATGAAACTTTAGATCAAGTTACTACCGAACCTCATAGGTCAACCAGAGTAAGTTCTGCACCAGAGTGGTACGGTAACCCTATTCTGGAAGTCATGTTACTAGACCATGATGAACCTACGAACTATGAGGAAGCGATGATGAGCCCAGATTCCGCGAAATGGCTTAAGGCCATGAAATCTGAGATGGGATCCATGTATGAGAACAAAGTATAGACTTTGATTGACTTGCCCGATGATCGGTGAGCCATTCAGAATAAATGGATCTTCAACAAGAAGACGGACACTGATAGTAGTGTTACTATCTACAAAGCTCGAATTGTCGCAAAAGGTTTTCGACAAGTTCAAGGTGTTGACTACGATGAGATTTTCTCACTTGTATCGATGCTTAAAAGTCTGTCTGAATCATGTTAGCAGTTGCCGCCTTTTATGAAATCTGGCAAATGGATATCAAAACTACATTCCTTAATGGATTTATTAAAGAAGAGTTGTATATGATGCAGCCAGAAGGTTTTGTCAATCCTAAAGATACTAACAAAGTGTACAAGCTCCAATAATCCATCTATGGACTAGTGCAAGCATCTCGGAGTTGGAATATATGCTTTGATGAGTTGATCAAAGCATATAGTTTTATACAGACTTACGGTGAAGCCTGTATTTACAAGAAAGTGAGTGGGAACACTACAACCTTTCTGATAAGTATATGTGAATGGCATATTGTTAATCGGAAATGATGTAGAATTTTCTGAAAAGCATAAAGGAGAATTTGAACGGAGTTTTTCAAAGAAAGAATTACCTGTAAAGCTACTTACATATTGGGCATCAAGATTTATAAAGATAGATCAAAACGCTTGATAAGACTTACAATGACTACATACCTTGATAATATTTTTGAAGGAGTTCAAAATGGACCAGTCAAAGAAGGAGTTCTTGCCTGAGTTGTAAGGTGTGAAATTGAGTAAAGACTCAAAACCCGGCCATGGCAGGAAATAGAAAGAGAATGAAAAGTCATTCTCGATGCCTCAGTCATAGGTTCTATAAAGTATGCTATGCTGTGTACCAGACCTATTGTATACCTTAGCATGATTTTGGCAAGGGGGTACAATAGTGATCTAGGAGTAGATCACTGGACAGCGGTCAAAATTGTCCTTAGAGGACTAAGGAAATTTTTCTTCATTATGGAGGTGATAAAAGAGTTCGTCGTAAAGAGTTACGTCGATGCAAACATTTTACACCGATCTAGATGACTCTAAGTCTCGATCTAGATACATATCGAAAGTGGGAGCAATTAGCTAGAGTAGCTCCATGCAGAGTATTGTAGACATAGAAATCTACAAAATACATACAGATCTGAATGTTGCAGAGCCATAGACTAAACTTCTCTCACAAGCAAAACATGATCACTCTTTGGGTGTTAATCACATAGCAATGTGAACTAGATTATTGACTCTAGTAAACCCTTTGGTATTAATCACATGAAGATGTGAACTAATCACATAAAGATGTGAACTATTGGTGTGAAATCACATGACGATGTGAACTAGATTATTGACTCTAGTGCAAGTGGGAGACTAAAGGAAATATGCCCTAGAGGCAATAATAAAGTTGTTATTTATATTTCCTTATATCATGATAATTTTTTATTATTCATGCTAGAATTGTATTAACCAGAAACTTATACATGTGTGAATACATAGACAAACAGAGTGTCCCTAGTATGCCTCCACTTGACTAGCTCGTTAATCAAAGATGGTTAAGTTTCCTAGCCATGGACATGTGTTGTCATTTGATAAACGGGATCACATCATTATAGAATGATGTGATGGACTAGACCCATCTGTTAGCTTAGCACTATGATCGTTTAGTTTATTGCTATTGCTTTCTTCATGACTTATACATGTTGCTATGACTACGAGATTATGCAACTCCCGAATACTGGAGGAACACATAGTGCGCTATCAAATGTCACAACGTAGCTGGGTGACTATAAAGGTGCTCTACAGGTGTTTCCAATGGTGTTTGTTGAGTTGGCATACATCGAGATTAGGATTTTTCACTCCGCGTATCGGAGAGGTATCTCTGGGCCCTCTCGGTAATGCACATCACTATAAGCCTTGCAAGCAATGTGACTAATGAGTTAGTTGTGGGATATTGCATTACAGAACGAGTAAAGAGACTTGCCAGTAACAAGTTTGAACTAGGTATGATGATACCGACGATCGAATCTCGGGCAAGTAACATACAGATGACAAAGTGAACAACGTATGTTGTTATGCGGTTTGACCGATAAAGATCTTCGTAGAATATGTAGGAACCAACGTGAGCATCTAGGTTCCGCTATTGGTTATTGATCGGAGATGATTCTCGGTCATGTCTACATAGTTCTCGAACCCGTAGGGTCTGCACGCTTAACGTTTGATGACGATCGGTATTATGAGTTTATGTGTTTTGATGTACTGAAGGTAGTTCGGAGTCCCGGATGTGATCACGGACATAAAGAGGAGTCTCAAAATGGTCGAGACATAAAGATTGATATATTGGACGATGTTATTCGGACACCGGATGAATTCCGGGGTCACCGGATAAATATCGGAGTGTAGGGGGGTTATCGGAAACCCCAGGGGAACTAATGGGCCAACATGGGCCTTGTGTGCGAGAGAGAGAGAGAGGGCCCTAGGGCTGCCCCCTGAGGAGTCTGAATTGGACTAGGAGGGGGCAGCGCCCCCCTCCCTTTCCTTCTCCCTCTCCTTCCTTCCCCCTCTCTTCCCTTGTTGGAAACCTACTAGGAATAGGATTCCTATTCCTAGTAGGAATCCTACTTGGGGCACGCCCCATGAGGGCCAGCCGGCCTCCCCCCTTGCTCCTTTATATATGGGGATAGGGGCACCCTAGAACACACAAGTTGACAGTTGTCTTAGCCATGTGCGGTGCCCCCCTCCATAGATTTCCACCTCGGTCAAATTGTTGTAGTGCTTAGGCAAAGCCCTGCGTCAGTAACTTCATCATCACCATCATCACGCAGTTATGCTGAGGAAACTCTCTCTCTCTCTCTCGGCCTCAACTGGATCAAGAGTACAAGGGACGTCACCGAGCTGAACGTGTGTAGATCGCGGAGGTGCCGTGCGTTCGGTACTTGATCGGTTGGATCATGAAGACGTTCGACTACATCAAACCATGTTACTTAACGCTTCCGCTTTCGGTTTACAAGGGTACGTAGACACACTCTCCCCTCTAGTTTCCTTGTATATCCTAGATAGATCTTGCGTGACCGTAGGATTTTTTTTGAAATAATGTGTTCCCCAACTGCCAGATCCCAGCACAGTCCACCTGGGTATGCCCACGGCTGCGCGGGAGTTGATGGCCCGTGATACGTCCATTTTGCATCATGTTCACCTACTGTTATTTATAATGTTTTTATGCATAATAATGCTTTTTGGAGTAATTCTAATTCCTTTTCTCTCATAATATGCAAGGTTCACACAAAGAGGGAGAATACCGGCAACTCGAATTCTAGACCTAAAAAAGCTACGACACGCTACCTATTCTGCACAACTCCAAATGAGCTGAAACTTGCTACCTCTTGAGCACTGCGTTGGTTTTCCCTTGAAGAGGAAAGGGTGATGCAGTAAAGGAGCGTAAGTATTTCCCTCTATTTTTGAGAACCAAGGTATCAATCCAGTAGGAGGGCACGGGCGAGTCCCTCACACCTACACAAACAAATAAATCCTCGCAACCAACGCGATAAGGGGTTGTCAATCCCTACACGGTCACTTACGAGAGTGAGATCTAATAGATATGATAAGATGATATTTTTGGTATTTTTATGATAAAGATGCAAAGTAAAATAGAAAGCAATAAAAATAACTAAGTATTGGAAGATTGATATAATGGAGAATAGACCCGGGGGCCATAGGTTTCACTAGTGGCTTCTCTCGAGAGCATAAGTATTACGGTGGGTGAACAAATTAGTGTTGAGCAATTGACAGAATTGAGCATAGTTATGAGAATATCTAGGTATGATCATGTATATAGGCATCATGTCTGAGACAAGTAGACCGACTCCTCCCTGCATCTACTACTATTACTCCACACATCGACCGCTATCCAGCATGCATCTAGAGTATTAAGTTCATAAGAACAGAGTAACGCTTTAAGCAAGATCACATGATCTAGAGGGATAAACTCATGCAATATGATATAAAACCCATCTTGTTATCCTCGATGGCAACAATACAATACGTGCCTTGCTGCCCCTACTGTCACTGGGAAAGGACACTGCAAGATTGAACCCAAAGCTAAGCACTTCTCCCATTGCAAGAAAGATCAATCTAGTAGGCCAAACCAAACTGATAATTCGAAGAGACTTGCAAAGATAACCAATCATACATAAAAGAATTCAGAAAAAATTCAAATGTTGTTCATAGATAAACTTGATCATAAACCCACAATTCATCAGTCTCAACAAACACACCACAAAAGAAGATTACATTGAATAGGTCTCCACGAGAGAGGGGGAGAACATTGTATTGAGATCCAAAAAGAGAGAAGAAGCCATCTAGCTAATAACTATGGACCCGTAGGTCTGAAGTAAACTACTCACACTTCATCGGAGGGGCTATGGTGTTGATGTAGAAGCCCTCCGTGATCGATGCCTCCTCCGGTGGAGCTCCGAAACAGGCCCCAAGATGGGATCTCATGGATACAGAAAGTTCCGGCGGTGGAATTAGGGTTTTGGCTCCGTATCTGGTAGTTTGGGGGTACGTAGGTATATATAGGAGGAAGGAGTACATCGGTGGAGCAATAGGGGGCCCACGAGGGAGGAGGGCGCGCCTGGGGGGTAGGCGCGCACCCTACCTCGTGGCTTCCCTGTTGGTTGCTTGACGTAGGGTCCAAGTCTCCTGGATCATGTTCGTTCCGAAAATCACGTTCCCGAAGGTTTCATTCCCTTTGGACTCCGTTTGATATTCTTTTCTTGCGAAACCCTAAAATAGGCAAAAAAACAGCAATTCTGGGCTGGGCCTCCGGTTAATAGGTTAGTCCCAGAAATAATATAAAAGTGTATGATAAAGCCCAATAATGTTCAAAATAGGATATAATATAGCATGGAACAATCAAAAATTATAGATACGTTGGAGACGTATCAAGCATCCCCAAGCTTAATTCCTGCTCGTCCTCGAGTAGGTAAATGATAAAAATAGAATTTTTGATGTGGAATGCTACTTGGCATAATTTCAATGTAATTCTCTTAATTGTGGTATGAATATTCAGATCCGAAAGATTCAAGACAAAAGTTTAATATTGGCATAGAAATAATAATACTTCAAGCATACTAACTAAGCAATTATGTCTTCTCAAAATAACATGGCCAAAGAAAGTTAACCCTACAAAATCATATAGTCTGGCTATGCTCCATCTTCACCACACAAAGTATTTAAATCATGCACAACCCCGATGACAAGCCAAGCAATTGTTTCATACTTTTGGTGTTCTCAAACTTTTTCAATCTTCACGCAATACATGAGCATGAGCCATGGACATAACACTATAGGTGGAATAGAATGGTGGTTGTGGAGAAGACAAAAGGAAGGAGAAGATGGTCTCACATCAACTAGGCGTATCAACGGGCTATGGAGATGCCCATCAATAGATATCAATGTGAGTGAGTAGGGATTGCCATGCAACGGATGCACTAGAGCTATAAGTGTATGAAAGCTCAACAAAATGAACTAAGTGGGTGTGCATCCAACTCGCTTGCTCACGAAGACCTAGGGCATTTTGAGGAAGCCCATCATTGGAATATACAAGCCAAGTTCTATAATGAAAAATTCCCACTAGTATATGAAAGTGATAACATAGGAGACTCTCTATCATGAAGATCATGGTGCTACTTTGAAGCACAAGTGTGGTAAAAGGATAGTAGCATTGCCCCTTCTCTCTTTTTCTCTCATATTTTTTTATTTGGGCCTTTTCTATTTTATTTATGGCCTCTTTTTTGCTTTTGTTTTTTCGTCCGGAGTCTCATCCCGACTTGTGGGGGAATCATAGTCTCCATCATCCTTTCCTCACTTGGGACAATGCTCTAAAAATGATGATCATCGCACTTTTATTTACTTATAATTCAACAATTACAACTCAATACTTAGAACAAAATATGACTCTATGTGAATGCCTCCGGCGGTGTACCGGGATATGCAATGAATCAAGAGTGACATGTATGAAAGAATTATGAATGGTGGCTTTGCCACAAATACAATATCAACTACATGATCATGCAAAGCAATATGACAATGATGGAGCGTGTCATAGTAAACAAAACAGTGGAAAGTTGTATGGCAATATATCTCGGAATGGCTATGGAAATGCCATGATAGGTAGGTAAGGTGGCTGTTTTGAGGAAGGTATATGGTGGGTGTATGATACCTGCGAAAGGTGTGTGGTATTAGAGAGGCTAGCAACTGTGGAAGTGTGAGAGTGCGTATGATCCATGGACTCAACATTAGTCATAAAGAACTCATATACTTATTGCAAAAATCTACAAGTTATCAAAGCAAAGTATTACGCGCATGCTCCTAGGGGGATAGATTGGTAGGAAAAGACCATCGCTCGTCCCCGACCACCACTCATAAGGAAGACAATCAATAAATAAATCATGCTCCGACTTCATCACATAATGGTTCACCATACCTGCATGCTACGGGAATCACAAACTTTAACACAAGCATTTCTCAAATTCACAACTACTCAACTAGCATGACTCTAATATCACCATCTCCATATCTCAAAACAATTATCAAGTTTCAAACTTCTCATATTATTCAACACACTCATAAGAAAATTTTATTATTAATCTTGAATGCCTAAAATAATTAAAGAAAATTACCACACTGTTTTGTAGGACTCTAAAAATAATCTAAGTGAAGCATGAGAGAACAATAGTTTCTAAAAAATAAATCTACCAACGTGCTCTAAAAAATATAAGTGAAGCACTAGATCAAAAACTATATAACTCAAAAGATATAAGTGAAGCACATAGAGTATTCTAACAATCTCTGAATCATGAGTGTCTCTCTCAAAAATGTGTATGCAGCAAGGATGATTGTGGAAAACTAACAATTAAAGACTCAAATAATACAAGACGCTCCAAGCAAAACACATATCATGTGGTAAATAAAAATATAGCTCCAAGTAAAGTTACCGATAGAAGTAGACGAAAGAGGGGATGCCTTCCGGGGCATCCCCAAGCTTTGGCTTTTATGTGTCCTTAGATTATATTGGGGGTGCCATGGTAATCCCCAAGCTTAGGCTCTTGCCACTCCTTGTTCCATAATCCATCAAATCTTTACCCAAAACTTGAAAACTTCACAACACAAAACTTAAAGTAGAAAATCCTGTGAGCTCCGTTAGCGAAAGAAAACAAAACACCACTTCAAGGTACTGTAATGAACTCATTCTTTATTTATATTGGTGTTAAACCTACTGTATTCCAACTTCTCTATGGTCTATAAACTATTTTACTAGCCATAGATTCATCAAAATAAGCAAACAACACACGAAAAACAGAATCTGTCAACAACAGAACAGTCTGTAGTAATCTGTAGCTAACACAAGATCTGGAACCCCAAAAATTCTAGAATAAATTTCTGGACGTGAGGAATTTATCTGTTAATAATCTACAAAAACAATTAACTAAATATCACTTTCCAAATAAAAATGACAGCAGTTCTCGTGAGTGCTAAAGTTTCTGTTTTTTACAGCAAGATTAAAAAGACTTTCCCCAAGTCTTCCCAATGGTCCTACTTGGCACAAACACTAATTAAACACACACAAAACAACCAAAACAGAGGCTAGATAAATTATTTATTGAATAACAGAAAGGAAAATATTGAGTTGTCTCCCAACAAGCGCTTTTCTTTAAAGCCTTATAGCTAGGCATAATATTTCAATGATGCTCACATGAAAGACAAGAATTGAAGCACAAAGAGAGCATCATAAAACACATGACAAACACATCTAAGTCTAACATACTTCCTATGCATAGGCATCTTATAGGCAAACAAATTATCATCGGAAGCAAAAACTAGCATCTGCAAGGAAGTGGAAAGAAACAATAGCAATCTCAACATAACGAGAGGTAATTTAGTAACATGAAAATTTCTACCACCATATTTTCCTCTCTCGTAATAATTACATGTAGGATCATAAGCAAATTCAACAAAATAGCTATAACATAAAATATTTTCAACATGATCCACATGCATGCAAAGTTGACACTCTTCCAAAATAGTGGGATTAACATTAACTAAAGTCATGACATCTCCAAACCCACTTTTATCAAAGATTTCATAAGATTGAACATTTTCCAAATATGTGGGATCTAAAGTTGACACTCTTCAAAACCCACTTTCAATAATATTGCAAACACTATTATCAATCTCATATTCATCATGGAGCTTAAATAAATTTTCAAGATCATAAGAAGAATCACCCCAATCATGATCATTGCAACAAGTAGAGGGCATAGCAAAACTAGCAACCCCAAGCTTAGGGTTTTGCATATTATTAGCACAATTTACATAAATAGAATTTATAATAAAATCATTGCAATCATGCTTTTTATTCAAAGATCTAGCGTGAATCGCTTCATAAAGTAATTCATCTGAAGGTTTCATTCCGTTTGGACTCCGTTTGATATTCTTTTCTTGCGAAACCCTAAAATAGGCAAAAAAACAGCAATTCTGGGCTGGGCCTTCGGTTAATAGGTTAGTCCCAAAAATAATATAAAAGTGTATAATAAAGCCCAATAATGTTCAAAACAGGATATAATATAGCATGGAACAATCAAAAATTATAGATACGTTGGAGACGTATCAAAACTTCACAGAGAATTTTTATGGAATATATAAGAACTACTAGAGAAAATAAGTACCACGGGGGCCCACCAGGTGGGCACAACCCACCTGGGCGCGCAAGGGAGCCCAGGCGCGCCCTGGTGGGTTGTGCCCTCCTCGGTCCACCTCCGGTGCCCCTCTTCTGGTATATAAGTCATTTTGACCTAGAAAAAATAAGGAGAGGACTTTCGGGACAAAACGCCACCGTCTCGAGGCGGAACTTGGGCAGGAGCACTTTTGCCCTCTAGTGGAGCGATTCCGCCAGGGGAACTTCCCTCCCGGAGGGGGAAATCATCGTCATCATCATCACCAACAACTCTCCCATCTTGGGGAGGGAAATCTCCATCAACATCTTCAACAACACCATCTCCTCTCACACCCTAGTTCATCTCTTGTGTTCAATCTTTGTACCAGAACCTTAGATTGGTGCTTGTGGGTGACTAGTAGTGTTGATTACGTCTTGTAGTTGATTACTATATGGTTTATTTGGTGGAACATTATATGTTCAGATCCATTATGCTATTTAATACCCCTTTGATCTTGAGCATGATTATTATTTGTGAGTAGTTACTTTTGTTCTTGAGGTCACGGGAGAAATCTTGTTGCAAGTAATCATGTGAATTTGATATGTGTTCGATATTTTGATGGTATGTATGTTGTGATTCCCTTAGTGGTGTCATGTGAACGTCGACTACATGACACTTCACCATATTTGGGCCTAAGGGGATGCTTTGTGGAGTAGTTATTAGATGATGGGTTGCGAGAGTGACAGAAGCTTAAACCATAGTTTATGCGCTACTTCGTAAGGGACTGATTTGGATCCAAAAGTTTAATTCTATGGTTAGATTTTATCTTAACTTATCTTGTAGTTGCGGATGCTTGCGAGGGGGTTAATCATAAGTGGGAGGTTTGTTCAAGTAAGAACAGCACCTAAGCACCGGTCCACCCACGTATCAAATTATCAAAGTAGCAAACACAAATCAAACCAACATGATGAAAGTGACTAGATGAAATTCCCGTGTACCCTCAAGAACGCTTTGCTTATCATAGGAGACCATTTTGTCCTGTCCTTTGCCTCAAAAGGATTGGGCTACCTTGTTGCACTTTTATTACCGTTACTGTTACTTGCTCGTTAAAAATTATCTTGCTATCAAACTACTTGCTACTTACAATTTCAATGCTTGCAGAGAATACCTTGCTGAAAACTACTTGTCATTTTCTTTTGCTCCTCGTTGGGTTCAACACTCTTACTTATCGAAAGGACTACGATTGATCCCCTATATGATGTTGTTAAGAAGATGCCACTAGATGAATTTTGCAAGGTTTCCAAAATACCCTTCGAGGGTACTTTAGATGAACCACATCGTAAAGATGTGGACGGGTTTATTGACACCATTACTGTGGGGGGAAACCAGGAAGGTTTCCGATGCAAGAATCACTAGCATACATTTTCCTGTTTTACGCTACTTTGCTATATTTGCTAGTCGTTGCTTAATTGGTTGCGGAAACTGTGGAAACCTTAGTGTTCCTGATATTATCATTTTGGTCCATGGTTTATATTCCGATAACACTATTAATATGGGCTGTATTATTGCTAAACGGTTAAGTTTGAACCGTACCAAGGGTCCCATCTTTGGAGGTATTTATGCTTCACGCCTAGCTGCACGGTTTAACATACCCATTAGGCACTATGAGAAAGAAGAAAAATTGTTGCCCACCATTTATTTAGATTATAAGAGTATGGTAGCACATGACTTTATTATTAAGAATAGGGAAGAGGAGCTTAAATACAAATTGTTCTTTGATAAACATCACCCTGAGACTATCACCTTGCCTGCTCCTTCCTTGTTTGATTTATCTACAGGTCCGTATCTCGTTCCGCTGGAGGCCATTCACGCTTACCGGAACTCTACATCAGCCATAGAGCCAGAATCGAAACCACAATTTGATCCTCCACGATAGTCTAATTACCTGTGGGATACGGAGATGATTGCCAACCAGTGGCAATCAGAGTCTTCTTCATCTCAGTACGACCCCAAATATTATTTTGGATATCCTCCAGGCCAACCGTGGCCATAGACCAACTTAGGCCAAAAGCCTAAGCTTGGGGGAGTACGTATTTCTCACTGACATTACATTCATGTTCACACACTCATTGCTAGATGTTGGTGCTCATACTTTTTCATTGTATTATCCATGCTAGTTTATTTTCCTTTTTATGCTTTCTTCTTGTGTGTTTGATAAACCTTAAGAAAAAACCAAAAAATATTAGTTGTAGCTTTTAATTAGTTTACTTTCCATGCTTGTAGTAGTAATTAAAAAGAAAACCCAAAAAGATTTCCTATTCTTCTTTTGCTTGTTGGGAGCTTTCCCGTGTAAATAGTTTTTATTTCTTTTCTTTTCTTTGGGGGTCGATAGGACAAGACCATAATTAAATTGTTGAAGTGTCTCTTATATGCATTATTGTTGATTTAACCAAGAGCCCGTATTGCCTTGTCTTCTCCTGTTTATTGAATGCTTGCAGATTTCAGCTTAGTCCAATGCACGTGCACTCTTATTATTATTTACATCATTCGGCCGTGCAAGTGAAAGGCAATTATGACGATATATGATGGACTGACTGAGATGAGAAAAGATGGTATGAACTCGACCTCTCTTGTTTTTGTAAATATGATGAGTTCATCGTTCCTGATTCAGCTTATTATGAATAAACATGTTTGCAATGACAATTAGAGATCATAGTTGCTCGTTCCATGCTTAATTAGCTATGAGTTATAATGGTTTACCTTGCGTGCCAACATGCTATTAGAATGGTTGTGATGTGGTATGATGGGGTGGTATCCTCCTTTGAATGATTTAAGTGACTTGACTTGGCACATGTTCACACATGTAGTTGAAACAAAATCAACATAGCCTTCACGATATTTATGTTCATGGTGGATTATATCCTACTCATGCTTGCATCCAATGTTTATTAATTTCAATGCATGTACATGACTGTTGTCACTCTCTAGTTGGTCGCTTCCCAGTCTTTTGCTAGCCTTCACTTGTACTAAGCGGGAATACTGCTTGTCCATCCAATCCCTTAAACCCCAAAGTTATTCCATACGAGTCCACTATGCCTTCCTATATGCGGTATCTACCTGCCGTTCCAAGTAAATTTGTATGTGCTAAACTCTAAACCTTCAAATAAACATTCTGTTTTGTATGCTCGAATAGCTCATGTATCAACTAGGGCTGCCCTTATCTTCCATGTTAGGTGGGTTATTCTCAAGAGGAGTGGACTCCGCTCCTCACTCACGAGAAAACAGCTGGTCACCGGGATGCCCAGTCCCATGCTTTATGCAAACTAAATCAAAATAATTGCAAACAAAACTCCCCCTGGGACTGTTGCTAGTTGGAGACACTCGTTGTTTCGAGCAAGTCATGGATTGATGCTTGTTGGTGGAGGGGGAGTATAAACTTTACCATTCTGTTTGGGAACCACCTATAATGTGTGTAGCATGGAAGATATCGCCATCTCTTGGTTGTTATGTTGACAATGAAAGTATGTGAAAGGGCATTTCCCTACTTTATGTTTTGGATGATGATGACAACCCTTTGTTGGTCTAATCGTGTGCTATATGTTTCAGGTTCTCGATGCTTAGGCTTACATCAGATTGCTATTGCCTCTCGTAGGGAAAGATCAAAGACGTGTCTTCTACGCTTTTATTTTCTTTGGTCGTAGAGTACCCGTACTATCAAGAGGGAATCCTCATTAGGAAGCTCTGGGGGAATCTTTTCATGTACACTTTCCTCACCCCTCATTTGTCTTCCTCTGTTGTGAGAGAGAGTGTTCCCCCTATCTTTCCCTCTGTTTTCTGCTCTTCCCAGCGGTTGTACCGCCCCCTGGAGCGGTTGTACCGCTGGACCTTGTCGCTCTCCAGCCTTTACCGAGCGGTTGTATTGTTGCCTCCGGGCGGTGGTACTGCCACCTTGCTCAACAAAGGCTAGGGCGGTGGTTCCGGATATGCACCGCTCAAGTACCGCTCAAGGTTCTGTTTTGATGTGGTTCTCGAGCGGTGGTGGCCCGGTTGATCCGGTCGATCCTCGTTGATCGGTACCACCGGTGGTCTGAGCGGTTCTTCCGCTCAGAACTTCATCGTCCAAGAGCTCAAGGCCATGCGGTTGTTTCGGTCTTGCACCGCTCAAGTACCGGTCTCGTCTCTGTTCTGAGGCGGTAGCTGTGCGGTGGCTGGGCGATTGGTCCGGTCATTTTCCTTAACCGGTTCTACCGCCCAGTGGCCCGGTTGTACTGCCTAGTAGGGTTCTGCAGCTACACCGTGAGTCCCGGTTGTACCGGGACAAGGACCGTTTGTACCGCTGCGGGGCTGAAAATGCAGCAATGGCTGGATTTTTAGGGTTGCTATATAAGAGTGTTTCTCCCACCTACCACTCTCACCTTTGACCTCTCTCACTCCACCATTAATGCACTTCAAGCTCTCTTGCCTGATCTCTCTCTCTCTAGCCACTCAAACTTGTTGATTTGCTAGGGATTGAAGGAGGAGACCTAGATCTACACTTCCACCAAAGGATATTTGCTTCCCCCATACTTTCTTGTGTGGATTTTGTTACTCTTGGGTGTTTGAGCACCCTAGACGGTTGAGGTCACCTCGGAGCCATATTCCATTGTGGTGAAGCTTCATGGTTTCGTTGGGAGCCTCCAATTGAGTTGTGGAGAGAGCCCCAACCTTGTTTGTAAAGGTTCGGTCGCCGCCTTCAAGGGCACCAATAGTGGAATCACGGCATCTCGCATTGTGTGAGGGTGTGAGGAGAATACGGTGGCCCTAGTGGCTTCTTGGGGAGCATTGTGCCTCCATACCGCTCCAACGGAGACGTACTTCCTCTCAAAGGGAAGGAACTTCGGCAACACATCCTCGCCTCCACCGTCTCCACTCTTGTTTATCTTGTGCCTTTACTTCTGCAAGCTTATTTGTATAATATCACTTGCTTGCTTGTGTTCCTATCTTGTTGCATCATATAGGTTGTTCACCTAGTTGCATATCTAGACAACCTACTTTGTTACAAAGTTTAAATTGTTAAAGAAAAGCTAAAAATTGTTAGTTGCCTATTCACCCCCCCTCTAGTCAACCATATCGATCCTTTCAGTATGCCGCTCAAAATATTATTTATCTCTATTTCAAAACCGAGCTCTGGCACCTCTACAAGTCCCTGCTTCCCTCTGCGAAGGGCCTATCTATTTACTTTTATGTTGAGTCATCACCCTCTTGTTAAAAAGCACTAGCTGGAGAGCGCAACTGTCATTTGCATTCATTACTATTAATTTATATTGGGTATGACTATGATTGGATCTCTTCTACCATGAATTACAATGTTTAGTCAGTCCTTGATCTTTAAAGGTGCTCTGCATTTATGTTTTGTGGTCTCAGAAAGGGCTAGCGAGATACCATCTTGTTATAACATATCATGATTGTTTTGAGAAAGTGTTGTCATCCGAGATTTATTATTATGGCTTGCTAGTTGATTATGCTATTGATATGAGTAAACATGAGACCTAAGAGTTATTGTGAATGTGGTTAGTCATAATCTTTGCTGAAAACTTGAATGTTGGCTTTACATATTTACAACAACAAGAGCAAACAGAGTTTGTAAAAGTTTTTCTTTATCACTTTCAGTTTGTCAACTGAATTGCTTGAGGACAAGCAAAGGTTTAAGCTTGGGGGAGTTGATACGTCTCTGTCGTATCTACTTTTCCAAACACTTTTGCCCTTGTTTTGGACTCTAACTTGCATGATTTGAATGGAACTAACCCAGACTGACGCTATTCTCAGCAGACTTTCCATGTTGTTATTTATGTGCAGAAACAAAAGTTTTCGGAATGACCTGAAACTCCACGGAACGTCTATTTGGAAATAATAAAAAATCCTTGCAAAATATGAAGACCAGGGGGCCCACACCCTATCCACGAGGGTGGGGGTGCGCCCCCTACCTCGTGGGCCCCCTGGAGCTCCTCCGACCTCAACTCCAACTCTATATATTTGCTTTCAGGGAGAAAAAAACAAGAGAGAATAATTCATCACGTTTTACGATATGGAGCCGACGCCAAGCCCTAAAACCTCTTGGGAGGACTGATCTGGAGTCTGTTCGGGGCTCCGGAGAGGGGGATTCGTCGTCGTCATCATCATCTACCATCCTCCATCACCAATTTCATGATGCTCACCACCGTGCATGAGTAATTCCATCGCAGGCTTGCTGGACGGTGATGGGTTGGATGAGATCTATCATGTAATCGAGTTAGTTTTGTTAGGGTTTGATCCCTAGTATCCACTATGTTCTGAGATTGATGTTGCTATGACTTTGCTATGCTTAATGCTTGTCACTAGGGCCCGAGTGCCATGATTTTAGATCTGAACCTATTATGTTTTCATAAATATATGTGAGTTCTTGATCCTATCTTGCAAGTCTATAGTCACCTACTATGTGTTATGATCCGGCAACCCCGAAGTGACAATAATCGGGACCACTCCCGGTGATGACCATAGTTTGAGGAGTTCATGTATTCACTATGTGCTAATTCTTTGTTCCGGTACTCTATTAAAAGGAGGCCTTAATATCCCTTAGTTTCCATTAGGACCCTGCTGCCACGGGAGGGTAGGATAAAAGATGTTATGCAAGTTCTTTTCCATAAGCACGTATGACTATATTCCGAATACATGCCTACATTACATTGATGAATTGGAGCTAGTTCTGTGTCACCCTATGTTATGATTGTTACATGATGAACCGCATCCGGCATAATTCTCCATCACCGATCCAATGCCTACGAGCTTTTCCTATATTGATTCTCACTTATTTACTTTTCCGCTACTACTGTTACAATCACTACAAAACACCAAAAATATTACTTTTGCTTCCGTTACTTTTGTTACCATTACCACTACTATCATATTACTTTGCTACTAAATACTTTGCTGCAGATACTAAGTTATCCAGGTGTGGTCGAATTGACAACTCAACTGCTAATACTTGAGAATATTCTTTGGCTCCCCTTGTGTCGAATCAATAAATTTGGGTTGAATACTCTACCCTCGAAAACTGTTGCGATCCCCTATACTTGTGGGTTATCAGGGCACCCTATCAAAGGGAGAAATCATCACTGGAGGCCATCTTCATCTTGCCGGCGGTCTCCATGATGAGGAGAAGGAGTAGTTCAAGCTCGGGGTAGAGGGTATGTACTAGTAGCTATGTGTTTGATCTCTCTCTCTCCCTTGTTCTTGATTTGGCACGATCTTGATGTACCACGAGCTTTGTTAATATAGTTGGATCATATCTTGTTGCGATGAATTGAGTTTTTATCTTTGAGGTTTCACTATTATCAAATTGAATACTTTTATGGATTTGAGAACACTTGATGTATGTCTTGCATATGAATACCCGTGGTGACAATGGGGTATTATATTTATTCACTTGATGTATGTTTTGGCACTCAACTCGCGGATTCCCGAGGTGACATTGGGGTAATATATGCATAGGGGTTGATGCATGTTTTCATCCTACTTTATCCGGTAGAAATATTGGGGCACCTTTTGAAGTTCTTTTTGTTGGTTGAATATTATGAATCTGAAATTGTTTGATGCATATCATATAATCAACTCACGGATACTTGTGGTGACATTGTAGTATCTAGGTAACATTAGGGTTGGTTGATGACTTGATGTGTATCTTATGGTTTTATTTTAGTACGAACTCTAGGGCTGTTTGTGAAACTTAAGGAATCTGAAATTGTTTGATGCATATCATATAATCAACTCACG
Organism: Triticum dicoccoides; assembly: GCF_002162155.2. Taxonomy (NCBI): domain Eukaryota; kingdom Viridiplantae; phylum Streptophyta; class Magnoliopsida; order Poales; family Poaceae; genus Triticum; species Triticum dicoccoides. The sequence goes on along the minus strand of NC_041380.1, from coordinate 68,468,771 downwards.
GATACTTGTGGTGACATAGTATTATCTAGGTGACATTAGGGTTGGTTGATGAATTGATGTGTATCATATGGTGTTAGTTTAGTACGAACTCTAGGGCTGTTTGTTAAACTTAAGGAATAGCTCAATAAATTGATCAGAAAAGATAACTTTGAGGTGGTTTCGTACCCTCCGAAGAATTTTGTCTTATGTTCTATGCTAGATCAGAACTTTGGAGTGATTCTTTGTCGCACGTTAAGAGATTGTTATATGAAATTATGTTAACACTGTTGAGAGATTGCACTAGCGGAAGTATGAACCCTAGGCCTTATTTCTAGGCATTGCAATATTGTTTTTGCTTCATTTTATCACTTGTTACCTTGCTGTTTTTATATTTTCAGATTACAAAAACCTATATCTACTGTTCATACTACACTTGTATCACCATCTCTTCGCCGAACTAGTGCACCTATACAATTTATCATTGTATTTGGTGTGTTGGGGACACAAGAGATTTCTTGTATTTGGGGTGGGTCTACTCCAGACCACGTACACAACGTGCAGGAGTGCAGAGGGCGATGCGCCCAAGACCCCTATGCGCTTAGGATGTAGACCGGCGTGATGGCCTCTCTGTTGAGCCTAGGTAGAACTATGGTGCGTCGCTCAGTCGAGGTCGAGTATGATCTAATGGTGTGCCCGACTGGAGTTAATCAAGCGTGTTGGGTAAGTTTGTGCACCCCTCCAGGGAAGTTAATCTATTCGAATAGCCGTGTCCACGGTAACAGACGCTCGGAGTTGCATCCCGATCTATACAACTAGAACTGGATACTGGAGATGATGAAATGGATATGATAGATCCGAGATTGCTTTCTCATAGAGAGTCGAGGAAGAATCTTGATACGTCTCCAACGTATCTATAATTTATGAAGTATTCATGTTGTTATATTATCATTCTTGGATGTTTTACAATCATTTTATAGCAACTTTATCTCATTTTTTGGGACTAACCTATTGACATACTGCCCAGTGCCAGCTGTTCTTTTTTGCTTGTTTTTTACATCGCAGGAAATCGATACCAAACGGAGTCCAAACGCAGCAAAAAAATTTGGAGATTTTTTTTGGACCAGAAGACATCCAGTGGGCCAAAGAAGTGCCAGAGGGGAGCCCCGAGGGGGGCACAACCCACCAGGGCGCGCCTGGGGGCCCAGGCGCGCCCAGGTGGGTTGTGCCCACCTGGGTGGCCTCCCGCACCGCCTCTTCGCCCTATAAATTCCCAAATATTCCAAAAACCCTCGGGGGTAACCCTAGATCAGAAGCTCCGCCGCCGCAAGCCTCTGTAGCCACGAAAAACCAATCTAAGCCCTGTTCTGGCACCCTGCTGGAGGGGGAAATCATCACTGGTGGCCATCTTCATCATCCCGGTGGCCACCATGATGAGGAGGGAGTAGTCCACCCTCGGGGTTGAGGGTTTGTACTAGTAGGTATGTGTTTAATCTCTCTCTCTCTCGTGTTCTTGAGATGTCACGATCTTGATGTATCATGGGCTTTGTTAATAGTCAGATCATATGGTGTTTTCCCCTCTCTATCATGTGGTGATGAATTGAGTTTTCCCTTTGAGATTTTGTTTTGTCGGATTGAATACTTTTATGGATCTAAGAACACTTGATGTATGTCTTGCTATGAATAACCCTAGTGACAATGGGGTATCATATTGATTCACTTGATATGTGTTTTGGCACTCAACTCATGGATTCCTGATGTGACATTGGGGTAATCTATGCATAGGGGTTGATGCACGTTCTCGTCTTTTGTTTCTCCGATAGAAACCTTGGGGCACTCTTTGAGGTTCTTTGTGTTATATTGATATTATAAATCTGAATTTTCTTTGGTGTTATTTTAGTACGAACTCTTGATAGATCGATCGAAAAGAATAACTTAGTGTTATTTTAGTACAAACTCTTGATAGATCAATCGGAAAGAATAACTTGGTGTTATTTTAGTACGAACTCTTGCATAGATCGATCGGAAAGAGTAGCTAAAAACAATTTCTTCTTATGTTCTCCACTAGATAAGAACTTTGGAGTGATTCTTCATCGCATGTTGAGGGATGGTTATATGATTCAATTATATTAGCATTGTTGAGAGATTGCACTAGCGAAAGTACGGACCCTAGGCCTCATTTTCAAGCATTGCAATACCGTTTGTGCTCACTTTTGTTACTTGCTACCTTGTTGTTTTTTATTGTTCTTATCAAAAAATCAATATCTACTATCATTACTACGCTTTTATTACCATCTCTTCACCGAACTAGTGCACCTATACAAATTCCCATTGTATTTGGTGTGTTGGGGACACAAGAGACTTCTTATTATTTGGTTGCAAGGTTGTTTGAGAGAGACCATCTTCATCCTACACCTCCCACAGATTGATAAACCTTAGGTCATCCACCTGAGGGAAAATTGCTACTGTCCTACAAAACTCTGTGCTTGGAGGCCCAACACGTGTCTACAAGAATAAAGTTGTGTAGTAGACATCAAGCTCTTTTCTGGCACCGTTGCGGGGGAGGTGGGTGCTTGTAGGTATATCTTTAGATCGTGCAATTGAATCTTTTAGTTTCTTGTTTTATCACTAGTTTGGTTTATAAAAACAAAAAGTACAAAAAAATGGAAAGCCGTAATGTCTTTTGTGAAAATGATGGAGAGGAAAATTGTGCTCAATTGATAGAAGAAGAATTCTATAAAATGTTTGGCATAAATGATGAGCATGATTGCAATGTTGCTAGTATGAATTCTTTGAATATCCATGATGCTAGTGATATGCAAAGCCATAAGCTTGGGAATTTTATGTTTGATGAAGATGATATTTTTATTCCCCCAAGTTTTGAGGTGCAAATTTGTTATAATGGTAGCATGCCTCCTATTTATGATGATTATAATGATGAAAGTGGATTTGGAGAGGTCATGACTTTATTTAGTGATGAATCCACTATTTTGGAAGAGGTTTAAATTGATTATGATGAGAACAAACTTGCTATTTATGATGATTATGGTGATGACATGTATGCTATAATAATAATGATAACCATGAAACTTGTCATCATGCTTTTAATTTTCAATCACATAGTTATTTTGTTGACTTTGCTCCCAGTACTATTCATGGGAATAAAATTGCTTATGTGGAGAGTAACAAAATTTCTATGCTTATGCATCGTGAAAAGAATGCTTTATGTGATGGTTATATTGTTGAATTCATTGATGATGCTACTGAAAATTATTATGAGAGAGGAACATATGCTTGTAGGTATTGCAATAATATCAAGTTTCCTCTCTATGTGTTGAAAATATTGAAGTTTTGCTTGTTTTGCCCTCCTATTCTAGTTGATTCTTGTTCCCATAAGTTGTTTGCTCACAGAATCCCTATGCATAGGAAGTGGGTTAGATTTAAATGTGCTTGCCTTGTGATTCATGATGCTCCAGTTATCTTTCAATTCTTATCTTTTATGCGAGCATCATTGAAATCATCATGCCTAGCTAAAGGCATTAAAGAAAAGCACTTGTTGGGAGACAACCCAACACTTTTAACTATTGTTTTTGTGTGTTCGAAAGATTAGGATATTGTATTAATCATGTTTTATAGCTTTTGTTTCAATAAAGTGCCAAGTAAAGCCTTTGGGATAGTGTGGATGATAGTTGACTTGATTCTGTGCAAAAACATAAACTTTTGCGCTCAGTCCGGGAATTTTCATAATTCACTGGAACATGCTTTTGATCTGAATTTTTACAGGTGATAGATATACAAATTCCCTACATTGTTCTAATATTTCAGAATTTTTGGAGTAGCAGAAGTATGGTTGGAGTGCATATTACTACAGACTGTTTTGTTTTTGACAGATTCTGTTTACAATGCATAGTTTGCTTGTTTTCTAGTTTCTATGGCTTATATTGCTCAATATAATTTGTATAAATGATAGGGTACAGTAGGCATTGTGTGAGAACAATTATGAATCTTGTCTTTGACAGTACCAAAGTGAATGGTTTGCTCTTTATCATACTAACCTATCTCGCGAAGTTCCATTAAGTTTTGTGTGATTGAAGTTTTCAAGTTTTGGGTGAGACATCGATATGAGGAGAATCAGGAGTAACAAGACCCTAAGCTTGGGGATGCCCAAGGCATCCCCTCTTTCGTCTCCAACATTATCGGTAACCTCACTTGGAGTTATATTTTCATTCATCACATGCTATAAGTTCTGCTTGGCGCGTCATTTTATTTCACTAGGATTTGCTTGATGTTATTTAGAATAATGTTTTGCATCTTTTATTTCAATAAAAGTGGCAATGATAGCCTTTACTATGCTTATTTTGAAAGTCTACATGTTGCTGTTTGAAAACAAAAAGTTTATCGCTATTGCAAAAATTCTCTAGAAAAGTCAGAATGTGATAAAATGCTGAAACTTTTTGCATAATATGATATGACAAATTTTCTACAGTGTGGTAAATCCTTAGAATTTTTGGAGTTACGGAAGTATGAATGTTCTTGCATTCTTTACAGACTGTACTGTTTTGGCAGATTGTTGTTATGGTTGCATTGTTTGCATATGTTTCTTGTTTAATGATTCTATTTGAGGATATGAGTATTAAATATGCAGAGGCATTTAGTATGAAATGTTGAATATTTTTTTAGTGATTTGCTACAGTAGAGAATGATAAGGTGTTGCATTGATTTATACTAACGTATCTTACGAGTTCTTGTTGAGTTTTTTGTGGATGAAGTTTTTAAGAATTAGGGAAACCGTGTTATGAGAAGAATGAAGAAGACACAAGAGTTCAATCTTGGAGATGCCCAATGCATCCCAAGTTAATATTCCAAGAAGTCTCAAACATCTAATCTTGGGGATGCCCCGGTAGGGATCCCACTTTTCTTCTTCAACAATTATTGATTAGTATCGGTTGAGCCTAAGTTTTTGTTTCTTCACATGATGTGTGCTATTGTTGGAATGTCGTTTTATTTTGTTTTGCTTGATGTTTTAATAGAATACTTAGATATGAAAGTTTTAAATAAGAGAGAGTCCTCAATTAGCTACGCATTTACTTAACTACTCGCATAATCTTCACTTATATCTTTTTGGAGTAGTTTTTCATTTACTCTCGTGCTTCACTTATATCCTATGAGTAAATTATTGAATAAATTGAATGTAATGAAGTTGAAATTATATGTTCATATCATGCCTAGTGGTAGCTCCACATTGGGTTTAGAAAGTGAAATCTTTTGAAGATTGACAATCACAATATTGGTCATACAAGCAATTCATGAATGATTAGTAGAAGGAAGAGAACTTTCACATGCAAATATATTATCTTGGACATCCTCTATGATTGTGAATACCCATTAATTATTTTCAAACTTCAGCAAATTAGTTGAAGTTGGACAAGGAAGACAACGTAATGAGTTATGTTTGGGTATATTTGCATAGAAATTATATTGTTATGGATCCTATAACATGTGGTGTTTGCCTAGGATCTTTTGCTAGACAAAACTTTGTACTAAGTAGAGATACTACTTGTGCATCCAAAAACCCTTAAACCCAGTTCCTTGCCATGAGTGTCCACCATACCTACCTATGGATTTAATAAGACCCTCCAAGTAAGTTGTCATTGGTGCATAAAGCAATAAAAATTGCTCCTAAATATGTTTGATCTTTTATTGTAAGGGAAAATTGAGTGTTGTACGAACTTGTGATGGCAAAGTAATAAAAGTGATGGACTGCATAATAATGGTTGCTATCATAAGGGGAAATATAACGTGACGTTCCTTTGCATTAAGAGCTTGGGCATCCAAATAAAAAGCGCATGGCAACCTCTGCTTCCCTCTGCGAAGGGCCTATCTTTTACTTTTCAGTATTTACTTTTATAGAAGAGTTAATAGAATGCATTCTCATTTCAACCTCAATTATTCTCTAGTTGTCAAGAATCATGTGGTGGGGAAATATCTAGGCACATATGACCAGTCAAATATATTTGATCATGATATATTATTGTTGACAATTTTCTCTATGATAAATGAGTTGGGAGGCGAAATATTAAAGCCACTATCTTTCTCTGTGTTCGATGGATGCCATTTATTCTAAGAATATGCTTTGAGTACTGGCAATCATGGAAGACTATATGATGATTGAGTATGTGGAGCTCTTACTTAGACTCTGTTGAATAAGTTGAATTGCAATTGTTTGGTGACTAAGAATATAGGTTGTTGGGTTTCAAGAGAATTCATTGTTTGAACATTAACTTGTGAATTGGTTTCTACTTTAACATGAGAAGTTTTATGAGAAATAATTGTTGTTATGATGCTAGGAAAAGTGATTGAAATTATCATTGATCAAACTTATGCACTTTACTAGCATTCACACTTCATAAATTATTTCTTTTATCATTTACCTACTCCGGGACGAGTAGGAACTAAGCTTGGTGATGCTGATATGTCTCCAACGTATCTATAATTTATGAAGTATCCATGTTGTTATATTATCATTCTTGGATGTTTTACAATCATTTTGTAGCAACTTTATATCATTTTTTGGGACTAACCTATTGACATAGTGCCCAATGCCAGTTGTTTTTTGTTGCTTGTTTTTTACATCGCAGGAAATCAATACCAAACAGAGTCCAAACACAGTGAAACTTTTTGGAGATTTTTTTTGGACCAGAAGACATCCAGTGGGCCAAACAAGTGCCAGAGGGGAGGGGGCATAACCCACCAGGGCACGCCTGGGGGCCCACGCGTGCCCAGGTGGGTTGTGCCCACCTCGGTGGCCTCCCGCACCGCCTCTTCGCCCCATAAATTCCCAAATATTCCAAAAACCCTCAAGGGTAACGCTAGATCATAAGTTTTGCCGCCGCAAGCCTCTGTAGCCATGAAAAACCAATCTAGACCCCATTCTGGCACCCTGCCAGAGGGGGGAATCATCACCGGTGGCCATCTTCATCATCCCGGCGACCACCATGATGAGGAGGGAGTAGTCCACCCTCGAGGCTGAGGGTTTGTACTAGTAGCTATGTGTGTAATCTCTCTCTCTCTCATGCATTCTTGAGATGTCAGGATCTTGATGTATCGTGGGCTTTGTTAATATATAGTCGGATCATATGGTGTTTTCCCCTCTCTATCTTGTTGTGATGAATTGAGTTTTCCCTTTGAGATTTCGTTTTATTGATTGAATACTTTTATGGATTTGAGAACACTTGATGTATGTCTTGTTATGAATACCCGTGGTGACAATGGGGTATCATATTGATTCACTTGATATGTGTTTTTGCACTCAACTCACGGTTTCCCGAGGTGACATTGGGGTAATCTATGCATAGGGGTTGATGCGTGTTCTCGTCTTTTGTTTCTTTGGTAGAAATCTTGGGGCACTCTTTGAGGTTCTTTGTGTTATATTGATATTATAAATCTGAATTTTCTTTGGTGTTATTTTAGTACGAACTCTTGATAGATCGATCTAAAAGAATAACTTAGTGTTATTTTAGTACGAACTCTTGATAGATCGATCGGAAAGAATAACTTAGTGTTATTTTAGTATGAACTCTTGCATAGATCGATCGGAAAGAGTAGCTAAAAACAATTTCTTCTTATGTTCTCCACCAGATAAGAACTTTGGAGTGATTCTTCATCGCATGTTGAGGGATGGTTATATGATTCAATTATATTAGCATTGTTGAGAGATTGCACTAGCGAAAGTATGGACCCTAGGCCTCATTTTCAAGCATTGCAATACCGTTTGTGCTCACTTTTGTTACTTGCTACCTTGTTGTTTTTTATTGTTCCTATCACAAAAATCAATATCTACTATCATTACTATGCTTTTATTACCATCTCTTCACCGAACTAGTGCACCTATACAAATTCCCATTGTATTTGGTGTGTTGGGGACACAAGAGACTTCTTATTATTTGGTTTCAGGGTTGTTTGAGAGAGACCATCTTCATCCTACGCCTCCCACGGATTGATAAACCTTAGGTCATCCACTTGAGGGAAAATTGCTACTGTCCTACAAAACTCTACGCTTGGAGGCCCAAAATGTGTCTACAAGAATAAAGTTGCGTAGTAGACATCAAATCTCTGTGTGTTACTACATTAAACTTGCTACTTTAAATATGCTAATATGTACTCTTCTAATGCTGCAAGATGCTTCAAGATGCTAGTCTTTGATAGGCTAGGCTTTCCCTCTATTTTCTGGCATTTCTACAATTCAGTCCAAAGATATAGCCCCATTCCTTTGATACTGATGCATACTTAGTATATATCTGATGTAAGTCTTGAGAGTACTTTGGATGAGTACTCATGATTGCTTTGCTACCTATGTTCCCCTATATCCGATTGCTGCAGTCAGATGGTGAATCCCAGGAGCGAGACGACACCACCAACGACTACTACTACCCCGGTAGAGCCTACTACTATGTGGAGGCCGCCGGTGACCAGGAGTGGTTAGGCGGCTCCCAGGCAGGAGGCCTTGGCTTTTTGATCGTTGTTGCTTTGGTGCTAGCCTTCCGCTGACTCGTTTACCGTATGTCTATACTCATATATTATTGCTTCCACTGACTTTTTCCTATTCGAGCTTATGTATTTGAGCCCTCGAGGCCCCTGGCTTTAATTAAAAGCTTGTATGACTTTATTTTATGTTTAGAGTTGTGTTGTTATATCTTTCCGTGAGTCTCTGATCTTTATCGTGCATATTTGCGTGTATGATTAGTGCACGGTTAAGTCGGCGTGTCACAGCATGCCAAGAAAATAGGGAGCCCAATCTAAAAAAGGCATGGGAAAGAGCGACTCTCAATGGATCTAAGTGGGACTCAATCGGATCCAACCGTATACGCCAAAGCACTCCCAGATGATGACAAATCGGGGACTCGCCCAGATGAGGCTACTGCGTGGGACCAGCTCGCATGCCTCACAGAGGCCCTCACCACCATCCCATCCCTCGGCCAAGGGATACAGGACGATCACGATGCCCACCACACACACAATTTGGAGCGCCGCCGGAGCTTCGAGGACTGTCGTGCACGCACCACCGGAGCACCCACACCGCCAATGTGCTCCCTCACGAGAGCCATAGCACATGGGGAATGAGGCCCACCATCACCACTCGACACCAAGGTTTGCTTGGCGGCGTGTACCAGTGACGACAAGGGGACACTACTAGGAAAAATCCTAGTAGTAGTGCGGGTCTAAGGGCTATCATTAGCGCGGGGCACCGCGCTACCGATACGGCGCTACAGCTAACGTTTAGCAGTAGCACGCTTTCACTGGCGCTATTGCTATACCTACTTAGCAGTAGCGCTGTCCATACCAGCACTACTGCTAAGTGGCTTGGCAGTAGCGTTTTCCTGTCCAACGATAAAGAGCACTACTACTATATTTTTCACTTATCTTTTTTGCTACGTATTTGCGATATTTTTGTACATGTTTAATACAGTATTCTAACCATATCATAAACATGCAATATGCTCATCATGTCATACACACAATAGTCTCATCATATCATCCAACACAAATCATCTCGTCACATCATAATCACGATATAGCTATACAAGTTACATGACATGTCTCATCAAACATAATGTAGTACTTCTTGAGGCGTCAGTTCGTATCCCTCTCTCGCACTAGCGTGAACCTAAACTAACTACTTTCCGCTTCGGCTCTGCTATCGAACCCTCTTTGGCTGTCACTCAGAAATCGGTACACCTAGGCCTGACACTCCGGCCACTCGTTGTATACTCCTAGCGCAGCACTTCTTCGCCATCGATGATCTATGTACCTGCATCATCACATGAGTCGATAATATGCAACATATATAGTTGAGCAACAGAAAGAGACAGACTTGGCAAAAATAGAAGCAACATACCATAAGCATAAATAACAAAGTTCGTCGTACCCAAAATGCCCTAACTAGAGTGATCTTCGCTACACTACTAGAAAAAGGGCTATAGATGGAATTGACACTAATGGCGCACCAGACATGTGGTGCGCCATTACTATATACTAATGGTGCACCATGTGTTGGTGCGCCATTAGTGTGCAAATACTAAAGGCGCACCACATCCATGGTGTGCCATTAGTAAAAAAAATTTAAAAAAATTTCATCAAAACTACTAATGGCGCACCGTGGGAGTGGTGCGCCATTACTAGTTGAACTATTAATGGCGCACCACTCCCA
>NC_041380.1:68457624-68458282 GCF_002162155.2 Triticum dicoccoides | reverse complement strand
TAGTGCACCTTTATAGTCACCCAGTTACGTTGTGACGTTTGATACACCCAAAGCACTCCTACGGTATCCAGGAGTTACACGCTCTCATGGTCGAAGGAAGAGATACTTGACATTGGCAAAGCTCTAGCAAATGAACTACACGATCTTTTGTGCTAGGCTTAGGATTGGGTCTTGTCCATCACATCATTCTCCTAATGATGTGATCCCGTTATCAACGACATCCAATGTCCATAGCCAGGAAACCATGACTATCTGTTGATCACAACGAGCTAGTCAACTAGAGGCTCACTAGGGACATATTGTGGTCTATGTATTCACACGTGTATTACGATTTCCGGATAATACAGTTATAGCATGAATAAAAGACAATTATCATGAACAAGGAAATATAATAATAATACTTTTATTATTGCCTCTAGGGCATATTTCCAACAATTACTATGCCGTATATATGGCTGGGCGTGGTCCTCTCCTCCTTACCTCTTCATTCTTCTCCTCCACTCCACCTCTCCTCCACTCCATCTCCTCCTCTCCTCCACTCCATATTCCCTTCTCTCCTCCACCATACTACCCTCCTCCTCTCCGGCGACCTCCTCCTCCTCCTCCTCTCCGGCGACCTTCTTCTCCTCCTCCTCTCCGGTGACCTCCTCCTCCTCTC
>NC_041380.1:68410500-68457296 GCF_002162155.2 Triticum dicoccoides | reverse complement strand
CTTCCTCCTCTCTGATGCTCTGATGAACTCCTCTCCGGCGACCTCCTCCTCCTCCTCTCCGGTGAACTCCTCCCCCTCCTCTCCGGCGATGTAGGCGAGCGCCTCTCCGGTGACCTCCTCCTCCTCTCCGGTGAACTCCTCTCCGGCAAAAGAACACGGCAAAAGAATGTACCAGATTCAAAAACAGGAACAAAATTTGAAATAATATCGTGCCAAAAAACGAGCAAAAAATGGGCAAAAAAATCACGATCCAGATCCAAATTCAAAATTCAAAAATAGTAATGGCACACGGTGGGGGTTAGACGGTGCGCCACTACTATTTTCCCGCCTTCAAAATTCAAAAATACTAATGGCGCACGAGTGGCCTATACTAATGGCGCACCAGTGGCCTATACTAATGGCGCACCGTGGCCTATACTAATGGCGCACCAGTGGTGTGCCATTAGTATACCAGATACTAATGGCGCACCAGTGGTGCGCCATTAGTAAAAAATACTAGTGGCGTGATACTAATGGCGCACCAGTGATGCGCCATTAGTAGGCAAAACTGGTGCGCCATTAGTAGCCCTTTTCCTAGTAGTGCTAGTTGAGGAGGACAGTTTAATTACATCACAAATAAAGTTTCGTCGTGCACAACTCAAAGTTTCGTCATAGAGAAAGTATGGACTAAATGGACACATTATCATATATCGTCAATCACTCCAACATGTCGTGCCATCCATCCAAGTCAGGGAGATAGTCCCCGAGCCTAGTGAAAGGCTTCAGGTCGAGACGCTGAGCGGCTACGCGTGTTCGGACGTCTTCCCGCGACATTTTCCCTTCTTCGTAGAACATCCCTATTTTTCGAGGACCTCCTTCATGATTATTTGGGCAAGTTCATGTGGGATGTGATATAATTCAACTCGAAGTCGATGATCTGGGATATCTCCTAGGTTCTTTGCCCATTGCAGAATATGGGCATTGTCGGCTCTAGGTGACATGCGAAGGTTCTGCTAATCATGTCTGTACTCCAGCATGTGGTGGAGGACATAAAATCCATCACTGACAGTATCACTCGGTTGCTGGATGCAGCAGAAGTCGGTCTTATGGCCGAAGGCGGGCGCGCGGTTCCTTGTCTTCTTGAGCATGATCTCTCCACTCCGTAGGCTGTAACTAAAGATAGCACTGTCGAGAACAGACTTGATGTGGGTGTAATCCTTTTTCTTCATGTTCTTCGATGAGTCCAAGTAAAGAGCGTGGGAGAATTAGGGGTAAAGGATGATGAGGACGGCGCGCCCGTCGCTGCGCAAAATAAGTGCACTTCAAATTAGCCTCCACGCATGCAAATGAATGATTGAAATCGATGGAAGGATATCCGCGCGGATGACTTGCATGGGATGATAAGGCATGAGAATCGTCTCCTTGTCCTTATTGCCGACCATGAAATCGGCGATGTAGTTACTCGCGTATTCATGGTGCTTGGGGCAGACTACCAAGAAGCCCTCATGCATGAAGTACGGGTCAGCGACACAGATATAAGGTATTGGCTCAATCCTGATGATGTAGTTCATGTACAAGGCAAAAAGGCAGACAAATGCAAAATCCAGCTTTTTCAAGTGAAACATGTCGAAGATGTAATCGAATCGAAGGAAGAACTTCTCTCCGGGGAATGTGTTGACATACAACCTTTGCTGCGGCACGTTAACCACGTAGAGCGGGTATCCTGGATTTTTCGAGGCAATCAGGATTTTCTCTCTCCACAGCACATCATCATGAAGTCTCCTTAGATTGTCGTATATGGCCTCTACCGCTGCCTTAGGTAGGATCGGATCACCTGGGATATGCCATTTTGCCGCACCTATGATAGGTATACAATCTTGAACCTGAGGCTACAAAGGCGGCTGGATCATAGAAGCGGCTTTCCCTTTCCTCGATCTCTTTCTATGCTTCTTTGCTACTGGAAGTGAGCCTATAATGTGTTCATCCTCCGGCAATTCAGGCACCAACTCATCACACTCAAACCCTGAGTACTCATACTGCTGAGCCATCAATCCTCCGTCATCATAGGCGCTGGTATTGAGATACTGTAGAGGGTCATCGTCATCCTCGTCGACGGCATCATGCATTGCTTCTTCGGCTGCAGCGACGGCATCAGCCACTAATGGAGCGTCTTCCTCACCCGGCAAAACAGGCAACAGTAATTGGGTATGTGGGGTGTTGGTGTTCATACCTTGGTGAGGTTGCTTGGTTGTGGGTGTGCTCTCGACCGCCTCCAGACGAAGCAGACTCTTCGGCCATAACATGACCCAATGCTTGCAATCGCCAAGCCGCCGCGGGGTCTCATCGTCATCTCCCCCTAGTGCTATCGGAGGAGCCAAATTCTCGTGGCCCGGTTTGACACTGGCCATGGAAACCTTGAAGATGTCAGGGGGGATTGGTTGGCTATGGAACAATTGTTCCTTAGGCTTCACTATCGTCGCCTTTCCCACGTCCACTTTTTGGCCGCTGATGGTGTACAGTATGGTGCACGGGGTTATGTTGGCCTGCAAAGACATGTCTGCGACATGAGACATCCAAAAGGCAATGGAAATGTGAGATTATACATATATTGAAGAGGGCCGGTGTGACAGGTACCGTGAGGGATGATGACCTGCAAGTATAGGGGATCTATCATAGTCCTTTCGATAAGTAAGAGTGTCGAACCCAACGAGGAGCAGAAGGAAATGATAAGCGGTTTTCAGCAAGGTATTCTCTGCAAGTACTGAAATAAGTGGTAACAAATAGTTTTGTGATAGGATAAATTGTAACGAGCAACAAGTAAAAAAAGTAAATAAAGTGCAGCAAGGTGGCCCAATCCTTTTGTAGCAAAGGACAATCCGGAACAAACTCTTATAATAGGAAAAGCGCTCCCGAGGACACATGGGAATATCGTCAAGCTAGTTTTCATCACGTTCATATGATTCGCGTTCGATATTTTGATAATTTGATATGTGGGTGGATCAGTGCTTGGGTGTTGTTCTTACTTGAACAAGCATCCCACTTATGATTAACCTCTATTACAAGCATCCGCAACTACAACAAAAGTATTAAGGTAAACCTAACCATAGCATGAAACATATGGATCCAAATCAGCCCCTTACGAAGCAACGCATAAACTAGGGTTTAAGCTTCTGTCACTCTAACAACCCATCATCTACTTATTACTTCCCAATGCATTCCTCTAGGCCCAAATAATGGTGAAGTGTTATGTAGTCGACGTTCACATAACACCACTAGAGGCTAGACAACATACATCTTATCAAAATATCAAACGAGTACCAAATTCACATGACTACTCATAGCAAGACTTCTCCCTTGTCCTCAGGAATGAATGTAATTACTCACAAAGCATATTCATGTTCAAAATCATAGGGGTAATAATATGCATATAGGATCTGAACATATGATCTTCCACCAATTAAACCAACTAGCATCAACTACAAGGAGTAATCAACACTACTAGCAACCTACTAGCACCAATCCCGGACTTTGAGACAAGAATTGGATATAAGAGATGAACTAGGGTTTGGAGATGAGATGGTGCTAGTGAAGATGTTGATGGAGATTGCCCTCTCCCGATGAGAGGAGCGTTGGTGGTGACGATGGTGATGATTTCCCCCTCCGGGAGGGAAGTATCCCCGGCAGAACAGCTCTGCCGGAGCTCTAGATTGGATCCGCCAAGGTTCCGCCTCGTGGCGGCGGAGTCTTGTCCCGAAAAGTTCCCTCTTATTTTTTTCTCAACGAAAGACCTCATATAGGAGAAGATGGGCATCGGAGAGCCACCAGGGGACCCATGAGGTAGGGGGGCACGCCCTAGGGGGGGCGCCCCCCACCCTCGTGAGAAGGGTGTGGCCCCCTGGCCTTCATCTTTGGCGTGTATTTTTCTTTATTTCTTTTAAGATGTTCCGTGGAGTTTTAGGACTTTTGGAGTTGCGCAGAATAGGTCTCTAATATTTGCTCCTTTTCCAGACCAGAATTCCAGCTGCCGGCATTCTCCCTCCTTGTGTAAACCTTGTAAAATAAGAGAGAATAACCATAATTATTGTGACATAAAGTGAAATAACAGTCCATAATGCGATAAATATCGATATAAAAGCATGATGCAAAATGGACGTATCAACTCCCCCAAGCTTAGACCTCGCTTGTCCTCAAGCGAAAAGCCGATAACAATAAATATGTCCTCATGTTTAGAGGTAGAGGCGTCGATAAAAATAAAATACGGACATGAAGGCATCATGATTATTCTTATAACAGCATCTTATATAGATTTTGTCATATGATTACTTATGTTCAAGTGATGATCTATTCACAATGCAAAAGTATAAATCATAAACCTTATTGGGCTCCGACAAACTATAATCTCAGTCACTGAAGCAATTTCAATTTATCATAACATCGGAAGGAGTCTATGTCAGAGCTAAAAAGCAAGTCCACATACTCAACTATCATTTAGTCCTCCATAATTGCTACACTCACGTGATACTTGTGGTTACGGAGTTTTAATCGGACACAGAGAAAGATAAGGGCTTATAGTTTTGCCCCACAACCTTTTACCTCAAGGGTAATGTCAAAAATAATGGTTCATGCTCCCCTACATCCAATTAGATATATATATATATATCATGTTCTTTCCAACATGCTGAGCTTGCCAAAGGATAAAATGAAAAAGAAAAGGTGAAGATCACCGTGACTCTTGCATAAGGTAGAAGATAATAATAAAGGATAGGCCCTTCGCAGAGGGAAGCAGAGGTTGCCATGCGCTTTTATGGTTGGATATATAAAATCTCAATGCGAAAGAACGTCACTTTATATTGCCACTTGTGATATGAACCTTTATTATGCAGTCTGTTGCTTTTATTACTTCCACATCACAAGATCGTATAAAGCTTATTTCTCCCACACCAATCAATCATATATATTTAGAGCAATTTTTATTGCTTTGCACCGATGACAACTTACTTGAAGGATCTTACTCAATCCATAGGTAGATATGGTGGACTCTCATGGCAAAACTGGTTTAGGGATATTTGGAAGCACAAGTAGTATTTCTACTTGGTGCTGAGAATTTGGCTAGCATGAGGGGGAAAGGCAAGCTCAACAAGTTAGAGGAACCATGACAACATACTTTATCTCAGATATAAGAAAGACATAACTCATTACGTTGTCTTCCTTGTCCAACATCAACTCTTTAGCATGTCATATTTTAATGAGTGCTCCCGATCATAAAAGATGTCAATGATAATATATCTATATGTGAAAACCTCTCTTTCCTTATTACTTCCTATTAATTGCAACAATGACCAAAGCTATGTCTGCCAACTCCCAACAACTTTTAATCATCATACTCTTTCTATGTGAAGTCATTACTCTCAATAAGATCAATATGAACTTTTTGTTTCTGTTTATTCTTTTTCTCTTTTCTTTTATTCACCCAAGATCATGGCAAAATAATCAAGCCCTTGACTCAACACTAATCTTTATTATATATAACTCACGGACTCGATTACATAGAAAGATCATAAAGCAAAACTCAAAACTAGATCATGACATAAACTTTATTCTACTATATCAATATACTACTGATAGGATCGAACTAAGAAAAACGGTAAAGATAAGAGTTGTGATTGTGATACGATACCGGGGCACCTCCCCCAAGCTTGCCAGTTGCTAAGGGGAGTGCCCATACCCATGTGGTTATGTCTCCTTCTTTGTTGTCGGTGTAATATTCTTGGCGATGATTCCCCTCAAGATGCGGTTCTCCTCCTCGAGCTTATTGACTTGCTGTTTGAGATCCATTATTTCCTTACGAAGCTTTCCTGTGACAGCTAAACTCCTTGCACCCAAGGGTGTTGCATAGCTGCGGGAGAACAAGTGACACTTCTCTTCATATTTGCATAAGAAAGAAATCTAACATTAGAAGGGATAACCGAGTTTGGAATAGTTGAGATCTGTAGTTCCCCCATCGTGAACCCAGCTCGGAGGCAAGAGGTGACTTCTTGTTCCTCCATGGCATCTACTCTCATTAAGCCAGCCTCCATCTCTTCCTCCATTGCTAGCCCAAAGTGGTCAGTGTCGCTGTTTGCCCTTGGTTCCGGTGCCGGATTAGATACCCGGCTCTCCCCGATTGACTCTTGAGAAGATATCTTGCTCTAATCTGCAGCAGCAACAGCTCGAAAACAAAAACAGAGGAAATTTGCGTGATACGGGAGTCAAAACCTTCGGGAGAATATATAATGAATTTTTACCGACCAAAATATGTAACGTGCAAGAAAACGGAGCCCGGAAGGCACACGAGGCGCTCACGAGGTAGGGGGCGCGCCCAGGGGGGTAGGGCGCACCCACCACCCTCGTGGGGCCCTCGTGTCCTTCCTGGACTGCTACTTATTTTTCTATTTTTCTAAATATTCCAAAACGGAGAAATATTGCCTTAAAAATTGTTTTAGAGTCGGTTTACTTACCGTACCACATACCTATTCCTTTTCGGAGTCTGAAACGTTCCGGAAAGTGTCCCTTATGTATTCCTCCGGGGTTATGGTTTCAATAATATTGGTTTCAACATTTATGGGATTACCTGAGATATAATGTTTAATTCTTTAACCATTTACCACCTTCGGATTTGTGCCCTCAAAGTTGTTGATTTTTATGGCACCGGAACGATAGACCTCTTCGATGACGTAGGGGCCTTCCCATTTAGAGAGAAGTTTTCCTGCAAAAAATCTTAAACGAGAGTTGTATAGCAATACATCTACATTAAACTCACGCTTTTGTATCCTTTTGTCATGCCATCTTTTAACTTTTTCTTTAAACAACTTGGCATTTTCATAAGCTTGGGTTCTCCATTCATCAAGTGAGCTAATATCAAATAACCTCTTCTCACCGGCAAGTTTAAAATCATAGTTGCGCTCTTTAATAGCCCAATATGCCTTATGTTCTAGTTTGAGAGGTAAGTGACATGCTTTACCATAAACCATTTTATACGGAGACATACCCATAGGATTTTTATATGCAGTTCTATAAGCCCATAATGCATCATCAAGTTTCTTAGACCAATTCTTTCTAGACCTATTAACAGTCTTTTGCAAAATTAATTTGAGCTCTCTATTGCTCAATTCTACTTGACCACTAGACTGTGGGTGATAAGGAGATGCAATTCTATGATTAACATCATATTTAGCAAGCATTTTACGGAAGGCACCATGAATAAAGTGTGAACCACCATCAGTCATTAAATATCTAGGGACTCCAAACCTCGGAAAAATAACTTCCTTAAGCATTTTAATAGAAGTGTTATGATCAGCACTACTAGTTGGAATAGCTTCTACCCACTTAGTAACGTAATCAACAGCAACTAAAATATGTGTGTATCCATTAGAGGCAGGAAAAGGTCCCATATAATCAAAGCCCCAAACATCAAACGGTTCAATAACAAGTGAATAATTCATAGGCATTTCTTGACGTCTACTAATATTACCAATTCTTTGACGTTCATCACAAGACAAGACAAACTTATGGGCATCCTTGAAGAGAGTAGGCCAATAAAAACCAGATTGCAACACCTTATGTGTACTTCTATCTCCAGCGTGGTGTCCTCCATAAGACTCGGAATGACACTTGCGTAGGATCTGTTCCTGTTCATGCTCAGGTACACAACGTCTAATAACACCATCTACTCCTTCCTTATAAAGATGTGGGTCATCCCAAAAGTAATGTCTCAAATCATAGAAAAATTGTTTCTTTTGCTAGTATGTGAAGCTAGGTGGTATAAACTTAGCAACAATATAATTAGCATAATCAGCATACCATGGAGTACTACGAGAAGTACTTATAACATTTAATTGTTCATCGGGAAAGTCATCATTAATAGGTAGTGGGTCATCAAGAATATTTTCTAACCTAGACAAGTTGTCTGCAATGGGGTTCTCAGCTCCCTTTCTATCAACAATATTCAAATCAAATTCTTGTAGCAAGAGAACCCATCTAATAAGTCTAGGTTTAGCATCTTTCTTTTCCATAAGATATTTAATAGCAGCATGATCAGTGTGAATAGTTACTTTAGAATCAACAATAGAAGATCCGAACTTATCACAAGCAAATACAACTGCTAAAAGTTCCTTTTTAGTAGTAGCATAATTTGTTTGAGCATTGTCTAGAGTCTTACTAGCATAATGGATAACATTTAATTTCTTATCAACTCTTTGCCCTAGAACAACACCTACATCATAATCACTAGCATCACACATAATTTCAAAGGGTAAATTCCAATCAGGTGGCTGAACAATAGGTGTAGAGACTAATGCTTTCTTAAGTATTTCAAATGCTTCTACACAATCATCATCAAAGACAAATGGTATATCTTTTTGCAATAAATTAGTCAGAGGCCGAGAAATTTTTGAGAAGTCCTTAATGAACCTCCTGTAAAATCCGGCGTGACCAAGGAAACTTCTTATACCTTTGATGTCCTTGGGACATGGCATCTTTTCAATAGCATCAACCTTGGCTTTATCAACTTCAATACCTCTTTCAGAAACTTTGTGCCCCAAGACAATACCTTCATTAACCATAAAGTAGCACTTTTCCCAATTCAAGACAAGATTAGTTTCTTCACATCTATGCAAAACTCGATAAAGATTGCTCAAGCAATCATCAAAAGAGGAACCATAGATGGAAAAGTCGTCCATGAAAACCTCACAAATCTTTTCACAAAAGTCAGAGAATATAGCCATCACGCATCTTTGAAAGGTAGCAGGTGCATTACATAAACCAAAAGGCATATGTCTATAAGCAAAAGTACCAAAAGGGCATGTAAAAGTGGTCTTTGATTGATCTTTAGCCGACACAGGTATTTGAGAGAAACCAGAATAACCATCTAGAAAGCAATAGTGTGTATGTTTGCATAATATTTCTAGAATTTGATAAATAAAAGGTAAGGGGTAATGATCTTTCTTAGTAGCTTTATTTAATTTGCAGAAATCAATTACCATCCTATAACCTATGATAATTCTTTGTGGAATCAATTCATCTTTATCATTAGGAACAACAGTAATACCTCCCTTCTTAGGGACACAATGGACAAGACTTACCCACTCACTATCAGCAATGGGATATATTATACCTGCCTCCAGAAGCTTTAGTATTTCTTTTCTTACCACTTCTTTCATTTTAGGATTCAGACGTCGTTGAGGATCACAAACTGGTTTGGCATCTGCTTCCAAATTTATTTTATGTTGAGATAGAGTGGGACTAATGCCCTTAAGATCATCAAGAGTATATCCAATAGCAGCACGATGCTTCTTCAGAGTTTTCAATAATCTTTCTTCTTCATGCTCTGCAAGGTTAGCACTAATAATAACAGGATATATCTTCTTTTCATCAAGATAAGCATATTTAAGATTATTAGGCAAATGTTTAAGCTCAAACACGGGATCACCCTTGGGTGGAGGAGGATCCCCTAGAATTTCAATAGGCAAATTGTGTTTCAGAATAGGTTCCTGTTTAAAGAATACTTCATCTATTTCCCTTCTTTCATTCATGAACATATCGTTTTCATGGTCTAGCAAATAGTGTTCTAAAGGATCACTAGGAGGTACGACAATAGAAGCAAGACCAATAATCTCATCCTTACTAGGTAATTCTTCCTCACGATGTTGTTTACTAAATTTAGATAAATTAAACTCATGAACCATATCATCCAAGCCAACAGTAACAACATTCTTTGTGCAATCTATGGTAGCATTGACAGTATTTAAGAAGGGTCTACCAAATATAATCTTGTGGGGAACCAAGAACAAGAAAATCAGCAGGATATTTAGTTTTCAAGACTTCAACATCTCTAACAATTCTCATTGCTGAAATAGTATCTCTATTGGCAAGTTTAATTGTGACATCAATATCTTCTAACTCAGCAGGTGCAATTTCATTCTTAATTTCTTCATATCAAGTATGCGGTATAACACTAGCACTAGCACTCATATCACATAAGCCATGATAACAATGATCTCCTATTTTAACAGAAATAACAGGCACGCCTACCACAGGTCTATGTTTATCTTTAGCACAAGGCTTAGCAATTCTAGTTGTTTCACCTTCGAACTGAATAACATGCCCATCAATATTATCAGACAAGAGATCTTTAACAATAGCAATATTAGGTTCTACTTTAACTTGCTCAGGAGGTGTATAAGTTCTAATATTGCTTTTACGAACAACAGTTGAAGCTTTAGCATGATCCTTTATTCTAACAGGGAAAGGTGGTTTCTCAATATAAGAAGTAGGAACAATAGGATCATTATAAGTGACAGTCTTTTCTTCAACTTTAATAGGTGCAACTGCTTTTACTTCTATGGGAGGATGATATTTAAACCACTTCTCCTTAGGGAGATCAACATAAGTAGCAAAAGATTCACAGAAAGAAGCTACTATCTCAGAGTCAAGTCCATATTTAGTGCTAAACTTACAAAAAATATCGGTATCCATAAAAGATTTAACACAATCAAACTTAGGTGTCATACCTGACTCCTTACCTTCGTCGAGGTCCCAATCTTCAGAGTTGTGTTTAATTCTATCCAATAAATTCCATCTGAATTCAATAGTCTTCATCATAAAAGAGCCATCACAAGAAGTATCGAGCATGTTGCGATTGTTTTCAGAAAGCCGAGCATAAAAACTTTGCATAATTATTTCTCTCTGGAGCTCATGATTGGGGCATGAATATAACATTGATTTAAGCCGCCCCCAAGCTTGAGCGATGCTTTCTACTTCGCGAGGCCAGAAATTATATATATAATTGCGATCACGATGAACAAGATGCATAGGGTAATACTTTTGATCAAATTCCAACTTCAATCTTTTATAGTCCCATGATCCCATATACTCATAAGGAATTTCATTTTCAATAGGTTCAGTAGGTTGAGGAGCAACTCTTTGCTCTACTGGACGGGGTGAAGATACCCCGAACAAGCCCCTCAGAGTATTACTTTCCATAGTAACAAGTGACAGTAAATTTCAGCACACTATATAAATTTTTCCTTACCAAGTTCCACCTACCAAAGGCGCTACACTCCCCGGAAACGGTGCCAGAAAAGAGTCTTGATGACCCGCAAGTATAGGGGATCTATCGTAGTCCCTCTAATAAGTAAGAGTGTCGAACCCAACGAGGAGCAGAAGCTAATGATAAGCGGTTTTCAGCAAGGTATTCTCTGCAAGTACTGAAATAAGTGGTAACAAATAGTTTTGTGATAGGATAAATTGTAACGAGCAACAAGTAACAAAAGTAAATAAAGTGCAGCAAGGTGGCCCAATCCTTTTGTAGCAAAGGACAAGCCAGAACAAACTCTTATAATAGGAAAAGCGCTCCCGAGGACACATGGGAATATCGTCAAGCTAGTTTTCATCACGTTCATATGATTCGCGTTCGATATTTTGATAATTTGATATGTGGGTGGATCAGTGCTTGGGTGGTGTTCTTACTTGAACAAGCATCCCACTTATGATTAACCTCTATTACAAGCATCCGCAACTACAACAAAAGTATTAAGGTAAACCTAACCATAGCATGAAACATACGGATCCAAATCAGCCCCTTACAAAGCAACACATAAACTAGGGTTTAAGCTTCTGTCACTCTAGCAACCCATCATCTACTTATTACTTCCCAATTCCTTCCTCTAGGCCCAAATAATGGTGAAGTGTTATGTAGTCGACGTTCACATAACACCACTAGAGCCTAGACAAGATACATCTTATCAAAATATCAAACGAATACCAAATTCACATGACTACTCATAGCAAGACTTCTCCCTTGTCCTCAGGAACGAACGTAATTACTCACAAAGTATATTCATGTTCAAAATCAGAGGGGTAATAATATGCATATAGGATCTGAACATATGATCTTCCACCAATTAAACCAACTAGCATCAACTACAAGGAGTAATCAACACTACTAGCAACCTACTAGCACCAATCCCGGACTTTGAGACAAGAATTGGATACAAGAGATGAACTAGGGTTTGGAGATGATATGGTGCTGGTGAAGATCTTGATGGAGATTGCCCTCTCCCGAAGTATCCCCGGCAGAACAGCTCTGCCGGAGCTCTAGATTGGATCCGCCAAGGTTCCGCCTCGTGGCGGCGGGGTCTCATCCCGAAAAGTTTCCTCTTATTTTTTTTCTCATTTAAAGACCTCATATAGGAGAAGATGGGCTTCGGAGAGCCACCAGGAGGCCCACGAGGTAGGTGCGCGCTCTAGGGGGGGCACCCCCCACCCTCGTGAGAAGGGTGTGGGCCCCCTGGCCTTCATCTTTGGCGTGTATTTTTATTTATTTCTTTTAAGATGTTTCGTGGAGTTTCAGGACTTTTGGAGTTGCGCAGAATAGGTCTCTAATATTTGCTCCTTTTCCAGACAAGAATTCCAGCTGCAGGCATTCTGCCTCCTTGTGTAAACCTTGTAAAATAAGAGAGAATAGCCATAAGTATTGTGACATAAAGTGAAATAGCAGTCCATAATGCGATAAATATCGATATAAAAGCATGATGCAAAATGGACGTATCAAGGGTGTCGAGCTCAGCCAAGGACGAAGCCCCGTCGAGCACGCCAGAGATGGATGATGGGCTGCTATGAGCAGGTGCGGTTGCGTGAGCAGGTGCTGGTGCAATGCTAAATGAGCTGCTCCCAAAGAAGTTGGAAAGGGGAAAGTCCGTTGTCTCTTTATTTGGAGTTTGCTTGCTCCAATTGACGATAGCTGGAATCAACACACCATACGAAGCTGCCATTTCCTATCTTGCAGCAGCTACCGCTGCTTTGGTTGTCTCGGCTGATTTCTTATCAACCGCAATCTCAACCTTCTTGTCGATGTTTTCTTCGTTTAACCTCCATCGATAGCCGGAATCAACACACCATACGAAGCTGCCATTTCCTCTCTTGCGGCAGCTACCACTGCTTTGACTGTCTCAGCTGATTTCTTATCAACCGCAATCTCAACCTTCTTGTTGATGTTTTCTTCGTTTAACCTCCATCTTTCCTTTCTCTCCTCAATGGTCTCACGGTAGTACTTCTTCCACATGGTGCCGTCTCCGACGTCGTGCACACATCCATACGATGACCGAGTGTCCACCGAGAGTCCTTTCAACATGTTCAAGGCCCGGTTGAATGGGGAGTCCCACTTGGGCCTCGCCAATGCCTCAAACGGCGATTTGCTTTCAGCCGCAATCCTATGATGCTCTTTCTTAAAAAGGAACGAGGATCATTTACAAATATGACTAAACATGCAGTCAAATTGATCAGAAGCTAAAATTAGGGGGTAAATTAAAAATTACCAGCAGTCTCATGAACTCCATCGTGACTGTGTCCGTCTCGAAAACCTTGTTGACTGGGTCCCAATGGTACCGGGCCCTGATGACGTCACGCTCCTGCGGGACAGTGGACTCCGTCAAGGGTTCTGGGATCCCCAAACTTTCACGTTCTATGTCCTCCTTGGCCCATATGGGCCTCTTCCCCGCATAACCACGGCTTCCGAAGTGTTGGCACCCCAGGTTCCTCTCTTTAAGCCCCTTCATGTACTTCGACTTTTCTTTGGCAGCTTCGGCAACACAAGCCGCCTTGAATATTTCGAACTACTCTTCTGTAATTGTCGGATTATCCTTTACAATCTCGGAGTAGGGTTCCTTTTTTACCATGATCCGATGTTTCACCCTTACTTTACAGGCGAACAACGCGCCGCTAAACTTTCCCCTGGCACGTTTGTTTATCTTCTTCATTATCGGGTCTTGTCACGGTCGAGCATATTTGATTTCATCCTGGCCCGAGAACAAGAATACCTAGTGCAGCTTCCTTAGGAGGGAGTGCTCCATATTTGGTATCTTCTTTAGTTCCTCATTGTTGATGGTGGCGGTTGCCCGTAAGATGCAGCCTATTTGATTGTCGTAGCACGCGCGCGCTTCCGTAGGATCTTTTGGCTCAAAATTGCCGGAGTCCACCTCCGTGACCACCAGTCTAGTAGTTTTGAGCTGGTTTGGGCGTCGTATCCTCTTTGGTTTTGGTTCTATACCGGCTTCGCCAGTCTCGGCGCCGGTGTTGGTCTCAGCATTGGTCTCAGTCTCGGATGTGATAGGTGGGCACTGCAACAACCGTTGCTTCTCGAGAAGGTTCAAATAGGCGACTGCCGCCTCGTAGATGTTGCAATCACCAGAACCATGTCCTTCATCGTTGCTAGCCATGTTTCCTATGATTAAATCTAGTCAATTAATACTAGATATAATAAAATTAATAATGACATAAAAGGCCTATGTTTTGCAGGAATGTTGATTCATTCTCGATGCGGCAAATCCCGAGCACTCGATATGTCCTAGTTTGTAGTGCAAGTCATGCCGAAATTCATGGAAAATTTCGGCATGACCTTTGCTACAAACTGGAGAAATCGAGCACCTGAAATTTGCCGGAGCGGAAATGAATCAACATTCTGGCAAAACATAGACCACTCAACTTCATTCTCTGCAAACAACAAAAGGCCACTTGGGCACAATCAAACCACTTCAATGAAAAGATATAACATGACCACTTCAATGAAAAGATATAATCAACAATAATGGGATATGAAAATGAACATCAATGACATATATCATATAACATCAATCTCGTTTTTCCTTTATATAGCAACAATTACTTTAACCAAGTTTTTGAAAAGAAAAAAATTAAGTTTTTTGTTTATAGCTAAATGCCATAGCTACTGTTTTTTATTTATAGCGAAATGCTTTTGTTTTTTGTTTAAAGCTCAAATTCTAGAAAGGGGTCATCTTTAAAATAAAACTTGCCTAAATTCTTTTCCTTGAAAAATAGTGGTCTTTTCAAAAACCAAAAACCTTTGCAAAATTACCTCACTAAACACTTCTCTGCCTAGGACAGAACCCAAATTCTGTTCTAGCTATTCCTCACACACACACACACATTATTTTCTTTTCATCCAAATTGTTTACAGCAAATATTCCAACAATACTTGACCTTATTATAAATTGCAAAGGAGCTCCATTTTCTCTAACCCTTCTGACCTCACCAAAATTTCCATAGCAAGACCTTAGTACCTACACCCAATTTCTTCAAAAATATTCAAGTCCATAGTCCAAATAATTCAAATTTCATTTGAATGAAATTTGTACCAGATTCAGGTCCATAGTCCAAATAATTTTTTATAGTTAAATGCTACTGTCTTTTATAGCCTCTATTAATTTAAAGCTAAATGCTACTATTATTCATATACCCTTTGTTAATTTAAAGCTAAATGGAATTACTGTTTAGGCATTTTCATAAAAAATCCCTAACTAATTTGAAAAAATGCTAATTTTTTTCCTAAATGCTAAAAAAATCCTACTGTCCTAAACAAATCTAGGGTTCATATGAACATCATCAGCGCAGCAACATATGAAATTCCCCTAGCTAGGAGAGAGAGAGGAGGGCAGGGGATAGGAGAGGGAAAGGCTTACGATCGGCGGCGAGGGCGGGCTCGGGCTCGGGCGGCGACGGTCCAGGGAGGGCTCGGGCGGCAGCGGCGAGGTCGAGGGCGTGCTCGGGCAGGGCGATCGACGCCAGCGATAGATCGAGTGGGGGAATAGGGGGAGAGAGAGGGGAAAAGGACTTAGCAAAATTTTGAGCCCGCGCGGGGTTAAGTCAAAATAGCAGTAGCGCTGGTAGGAAAAAGCGCTATAGCTAAGTTAACTATAGCGCTTTCCACCAAAACGCGCTACTACTATAGGAAGTAGCTATTTATTTTCCTTTTTCTTTTCCTTTTATCTAAGAAACTTAGCTATAGCACGGGAATATAAAAAGCGATACTGCTAAAGTTGTCGGGGAACGTAGTATTTCAAAAAAATTCCTACGATCATGCAAGATCTATCTAGGAGAAGCATAGAAACGAGCGGGGAGAGTGTGTCCACATACCCTTGTAGACCGAAAGCAGAACCGCTTAGTAACGCGGTTGATGTAGTCGAACGTCTTCGCGATCCAACTGATCCAGGCACCGAACGTACGGCAGCTCCGCGTTCAGCACACATTCAGCTCGATGATGTCCCTCGAGCTCTTGATCCAGTTGAGGCCGAGGGAGAGTTCCGTCAGCACAACGGCATGGTGACGGTGATGATGAAGTTATCGGCGCAGGGCTTCGCCTAAGCACTATGACGATATAACCGAGGTGTGTAACTATGGAGGGGGCACCGCACACAGTTAAGAGTAACTTCTGTGTTCTAGGGTGCCCCCTACCCCCATATATAAAGGAGGGGAGGGGAGGCCAGCCCTGTAGGGCGTGCCAGGAGGAGGGAGTCCTACTAGGACTCCAAGTCATAGTAGGATTCCACCTAGAGGAAATGGGGAAGACGGAAGGAAGAGGGGAAGGGAAGGAAAGGGGGGCGCCGCCCCCTTACCCTAGTCCAATTCCGACTCAAGGGGGGCGCACGGCCAGCCCCTTGTGGCCCTTCCTCTCTCCCCACTAAGGCCCATCAAGGCCCATTAGTTCCCCGAGGGGGTTCCGATAACCCTCCGGCACTCCGATAATTATCCGGTACCTCTCGGAACTAATCCGGTGTCCGAATAACATCGTCCAATATATCAATCTTTATGTCTCGACCATTTCGAGACTCCTCGTCATGTCCGTGATCTCATCCGAGACTCCGTACAATCCTCGGTCATCAAATCACATATCTCATAATACAAATCGTCATCAAACGTTAAGCATGTGGACCCTATAGGTCGAGAACTATGTAGGCATGACCGAGACACATCTCCGGTCAATAACCAATAGCGGAACCTGGATGCTCATATTGGCTCCTACATATTCTACAAAGATTTTTATCGGTCAAACCGCATAACAACATACGTTGTTCCCTTTTTCATCGGTATGTTACTTGCCCAAGATTTGATCGTCGATATCATCATACCTAGTTCAATCTCGTTACCGGCAAGTCTCTTTACTCGTAATGCATCATCCCTCAACTAACTCATTAGTCACATTGCTTGCAAGGCTTATAATGATGAGCATTACCGAGAGGGACCAGAGATACCTTTCCAAAACACGGAGTGACAAATCCTAATCTCGATCTACGCCAACTCAACAAACACCATCGGAGACACCTGTACAACATCTTTATAATCACCCAGTTATGTTGTGATGTTTGATAGCACACAAGGTGTTCCTCCGGTATTCGGGAGTTGCATAATCTTATAGTCAGAGGAACATGTATAAGTCATGAAGAAAGCAATAACAATAAAACTAAACGATCATTTATGCTAAGCTTACGGATGGGTCTTGTCCATCACATAATTCTCTAATGATGTGATCTTGTTCATCAAATGACAACACATGTCTATGGTCAGGAAACTTAACCATCTTTGATTATCGAGCTAATCTAGTAGAGGCATACTAGGGACACTGTGTTTGTCTATGTATCCACACATGTACTAAGTTTCCGGTTAATACAATTCTAGCATGAATAATAAACATTTATCATGATATAAGGAAATATAAATAACAACTTTGCTATTGTCTCTAGGGCATATTTCCTTCAGTCTCCCACTTGCACTAGAGTCAGTAATCTAGTTCACATCGCCATGTGATTTAACACCAATAGTTCACATCACTATGTGACCAACACCCAAGGGGTTTACTAGAGTCAATAATCTTGTTCACATCTCCATGTGATTAACACCCAAAGAGTACTAAGGTATGATCATCTTTTGCCTGTGAGAGAAGTTTAGTTAACGGGTCTGCCATATTCAGATCCGTATTATTTTGCAATTTTCTATGTCTACAATGCTCTACATGGAGCTACTCTAGCTAATTGCTCCCACTTTTAATATGTATCCAGATTGAGACTCGGAGTCATCCAGATCAGTGTTAAAGCTTGCATCGATGTAACTCTTTACGAACTCTTTATCACCTTCATAACCGAGAAATATTTCCTTAGTCCTCTAAGGTAACTAAGGATAACTTTGACCGTTGTCCAGTGATCCACTCCTGGATCAATATCGCACCCCCTTGCCAAACTCATGGCAAGGTACACAATAGGTTTGGTACACAACATAGCATACTTTATAGAATCTATGGTTGAGGCATAGGAAATGACTTTCATTTTCTTTCTATTTTCTGCCGTGGTCGTGTTTTGAGTCTTACTCAATTTTACACCGTGCAATGCAGACAAGAACTCCTTCTTTGACTGTTCCATTTTGAACTACTTCAAAATCTTGTCAAGGTATGTACTCACTGAAAAATCTTATCAAGTGTCTTGATCTATCTCTATAGATCTTGATGCCCAATAATTAAGCAGCTTCACCGAGGTCTTTCTTTGAAAAACTCCTTTAAAACACTCCTTTATGCTTTCCATAAAATTCTACATCATTTTCGATCAACAATACGTCATCCACATATACTTATCAGAAAGGTTGTACTGCTCCCACTCACTTTCTTGGAAATACAGGCTTCACTGCAAGTCTGTATAAAACTATATGCTTTGATCAACTCATCAAAGCGTATATTCCAACCCCGAGATGCTTGCACCAGTCCATATATGGATCGCTGGAGCTTGCACATTTTGTTAGCACCTTTAGGGTTGACAAAACCTTCTGGTTGTATCATATACAACTCTTCTTTAATAAATCCATTAAGGAATGCAGTTTTGACATCCATTTGTCAGATTTCATAAAATGTGGCAATTGCTAACATGATTCGGACAACCTTTAAGCATCGATACGAGTGAGAAAATCTCATCGTAGTCAACACCTTGAACTTGTCGAAAACCTTTTGCGATAATTCGAGCTTTGTAGATAGTAACACTACTATCAGCGTTTGTCTTCCTCTTGAAGATCCATTTAATCTCAATGGCTCGCCGATCATCGGGCAAGTCAATCAAAGTCCATACTTTGTTCTTATACATGGATCCCATCTCAGATTTCATGGCCTCAAGACATTTTGTCGAACCTGGGCTCATCATCGCTTCCTCATTGTTCGTAGGTTCGTCATGGTCTAGTAACATGACTTCTAGAAATGATTACCGCACCATTCTGGTGCGGACTATACTCTGGTTGACCTATGAAGTTCGATAGCAACTTGATCTGAAGTTTCATGATCATCATCATTAGCTTCCTCACTATTTGGTGTAGGCATCACTAGAACTGATTTTTGTGCTAAACCATTTTCCAATTCGAGAGAAGGTACAACTAACTCATCAAGTTCTACTTTCCTCCCACTCACTTCTTTCGAGAGAAAACCCTTCTCTAGAAAGGATCCATTCTTAGAAACGAATATCTTGCCTTCGGATTTCTGATAGAAGGTGTACCCAAAAGTCTCCTTTGGGTATCCTATGAAGACACATTTGATCGATTTGGGTTCGAGCTTATCAGGTTGAAGCTTTTTCACATAAGCATCGCAGCCCCAAACTTTAAGAAATGACAACTTGGGTTTCTTGCCACACCACAACTCATATGATGTCGTCTCAACGGATTTAGATGGTGCCCTATTTAACAAGAATGGAGCCGTCTCTAAAGCATAACCCCAAAATGATAGCGGTAAATCAGTAAGAGACATCATAGATCGCGCCAGTACGATTACGACGTTCGGACACACCATTACGTTGTGGTGTTCCAGGTGGCGTGAGTTGTGAAACTATTCCACATTGTTTGAAATGAAGACCAAACTCGTAACTCAAATATTCACCTCCATGATCAGATCGTAGAAACTTTATTTTCTTGTTATGATGATTTTCCACATCACTCTGAAATTCTTTGAACTTTTCAAATGTTTCAGACTTATGTTTCATCAAGTGGATATACCCATATCTGCTCAAATCATCTATGAAGGTCGGAAAATAACGATATCTGCCGCAAGCCTCAGCACTCATCGGAGCGCATACATTAGTATGTATTATTTCCAAAAAGTTTGTTGCTTGCTCCATTGTTCCGGAGAACGGAGGCTTAGTTATCTTGCCCATGAGCCATGGTTCGCAAGCATCAAGTGATTCACAATCAAGTGATCCCAAAAGTCCATCGGCATGGAGTTTCTTCATGCACTTTACACCAATATGACCTAAATCGCAGTGCCACAAATAAGTTGCACTATCATTATTAAACTTGTATCTTTTGGCTTCAATACTATGAATATGTGTATTAGTACTATCGAGATTCAACAAAAATAGACCACTCATCAAGGGTGGATGACCATAAAAGATATTACTCATATAAATAGAACAACCATTATTCTCTGATTTAAATGAATAACCGTCTCGCATCAAACAAGATCCAGATACAATGTTCATGCTTAACGCTGGCACCAAATAACAATTATTCAGGTCTAAAACTAATCCCGAAGGTAGATGTCGAGGTAGTGTTGGGGATATAACTATTAGGTATGACCCGCCCAAGAGGGGCCGGGTCATCCCTATGAAGATTCATCACAATGAAGCCCAAGATCGTACGGTGGTTCATAGATAGGCTTAGTAGAGGGCCCAGACCCGAAGGCGTCTTAAGGCCCATAAGTATAAACCGCCATGTATGTAAACTTATATTGTAAGGCATATGAGAAAGGTCACCGAGCCGGATATGTTGTATAAGCCGGCCGGGACTCTAAGGGCCGCAGGGCGTCAACCCGTGTATATAAGGGGACGACCTAGCGGCGGCTTAGGACAAGAAACAACAGATTCGAGAGCCGGTCAAGTGTATTCTCTCCCTGCTCATCGAAACCCTAGCAATACCACCTACAACTGGATTAGGCTTTTACCTTCACCGTAAGGGGCCGAACCAGTATAAACTCCTTGTGTCCTTTCTCCTGATTAACCCCTTTAAGCTAACCTCATCGCGATGGCTCCATGACTAAGTCCTCACCCTAGGA
Organism: Triticum dicoccoides; assembly: GCF_002162155.2. NCBI lineage: Eukaryota > Viridiplantae > Streptophyta > Magnoliopsida > Poales > Poaceae > Triticum > Triticum dicoccoides. Next base: position 68,436,418 of record NC_041380.1, on the reverse strand, counting down.
CATCTGCCATGACAATTCCATGATAGTTGGCGCCCAACATGGGGCTATCGCATGATGGTTTCGAGTTCTTCAAAGGCAACTTCAAAGGGATCAAGGGATACACCATGGGCCGGATGACCAAGAGTCGTCGTGGCAAGCTCTACATCGACGACAGAGGCTGGGGCCCCGAGGCTGGCTCAATTGAGTAAGGGTACCGAGTCCCCTTCAGCGGAATTCACGTCTTCATCGGCAAGATCGGTGAACCGGTCCCTGAGCCGGATATCTGCATCGACATCGTCGAGACGGCTCAGCGTGCGAGACTCGCTCGGGTTCGGCCTGCCATGAGACATGCCTTTGTGGTATTTATCCATGGAGGAGAATCTGAAGATAGATCGGCATCTGGTGGTGAGACCGTCGTTTATTCTGATGGCGAGTCATCCATCGACGAGATAGAGTCATCGTATCAACTGCAAGACGGCTGGCTTGGGGCTGTAACGATGGCCACAGTATTCAAGACCCATGTGAGCCGCTGAATTGGGTTGCGATCTTCATGACTGGTACACAGCCCGTGCAACACTCATCAATGGCGGCAGAGCTAATCTCCGGGTCAGCAGCGGCAGCGGCTGCCGGGGTAGGAGGCCCTGAGCGCCCGCCAGGTCAGGTTTTAACCGACTTATTGGACAAGCTGACCGCACTGATAATAGCAGCAGTTAACCCCACGGATCAAGATCAGCATAATGCAGTGATCGCAAAGGTGCGTGATGAGATAGCACACGCTAAAGAGGGGCTAAATGCAGAAAATACCAGGATGGCTGAGGAGCGGGCTGCTTTGGATGCCTAGGCACAGCGAGTTCAGTCAAAATCTTACCGGCTCATGCTAGATCAAAACGCTTCAAACGACATCACGAGGAGGAGGCATCAGACTCGCCTACCCTTGGTTTACGAAGCAAGAAACCTCTTCAACACGCCAGGGGCAGGGACCAGTAACCGGCAGTGGTAAACCGGGCCGAAGCACCTGGGACGGGTATGCCAGTTCAGCCACGCGTAATGGATCCACCTCGTGAGAACAATAACCCACCACAACACGTGCCGACTCCAACGGGTCATTACTCTAACCCTTTGGATAATATGATTGCTGCGGCATCACGATTGGTGGCTATCCCGGTTGAAGGTGAGTCGCTTCTACCTCTTGAGCATGCGTTGGTTTTCCCTTGAAGAGGAAAGGGTGATGCAGCAAAGCAGTGTAAGTATTTCCCTCAGTTTTTGAGAACCAAGGTATCAATCCAGTAGGAGAACACAAGCGAGTCACCTCGTACCTACACAAACAAATAAGAACCTCGCAACCAACACGATAAAGGGGTTTTCAATCCCTTCTCGGCCACTTGCAAGAGTGAGATCTGATAGAGATAATTATGATAAGATAAATATTTTTGGTATTTTTATGATATAGATTGAAAGTAAAGAATGCAAAATAAAATAGATTGGAAACTTATATGATGGAGATAGACACGGGGGCCATATGTTTCACTAGTGGCTTCTCTTAAGATAGCATAAGTATTACGATGGGTGAATGAATTACTGTCGAGCAATTGATAGAATTGAGCATAGTTATGATAATATGTAGGTACGGTCATGTATATAGGCATCACGTCTGTAACAAGTAGACCAAAACGAATCTGGATCTACTACTATTACTCCACACATCGACCGCTATCCAGCATGCATCTAGAGTATTAAGTTCAAGAGAACAGAGTAATGCTTTAAGCAAGATGACATGATGTAGAGGGATAAACTCATGCAATATGATATAAACCCCATCTTGTTATCCTCGATGGCAACAATACAATACATGTCGTTCCCCCTACTGTCACTGGGATCGAGCACTGCAAGATTGAACCCAAAGCTAAGCTCTTCTCCCATTGCAAGAAAGATCAATCTAGTAGGCCAAACCAAACTGATAATTCGAAGAGACTTGCAAAGATAACCAATCATACATAAAATAATTCAGAGAATATTCAAACATTGTTCATAGATAATCTGCATCATAAACCCACAATTCATCGGATCTAGACAAACACACCACAAAAGAAGATTACATCGAATAGATCTCCAAGAGAATCGAGGAGAACTTTGTAATGAGATCCAAAGATAGAGAAGAAGCCATCTAGCTAATAACTATGGACCCGAAGGTCTGAGGTAAACTACTCACACATCATCGGAGGGGCTATGGTGTTGATGTAGAAGCCGTCCGTGATCAATGCCCCCTCTGGCGGAGCGCCCGAAAAGGACCCAAGATGGGATCTCTCGGGTACAGAAGGTTGCGGCGGTGGAATTAGGTTTTCGTGGTGCTCCTGGATGTTTTCGGGGTACGTACGTATATATAGGACGAAGAAGTAGGTCGGTGGAGCAACAAGGGTCCCACGAGGGTGGAGGGCGTGCCCCCTGCCTCGTGGCCTCCTCGTTGGTTGCTTGACGTCCACTCCAAGTTCCCTGGATCACGTTTGTTCCAAAAATCACGCTCCCGAAGGTTTCATTCCGTTTGGACTCCGTTTGATATTCTTTTTCTGCAAAACGCTGAAATAGGCAAGAAAACAGCAATCTGGGCTGGGCCTCTAGTTAATAGGTTAGTCCCAAAAATAATATAAAATTGTAAAATAAAGCCCATTAATCATCCAAAACAGAATATAATATAGCATGGAGCAATCAAAAATTATAGATACGTTGGAGACGTATCAAGCATCCCCAAGCTTAATTCATGCTCGTCCTCGAGTAGGTAAATGATAAAAATAGAATTTTTGATGTGGAATGCTTCCTAACATATTTCTCAATGGAATTTTTATTTATTGTGGCATGAATGTTCAGACCTGAAATATTCTAGATAGAAGTTTAATATTGACATAAAAATAATAGTACTTCAAGCATACTAACTAAGCAATCATGTCTTCTCAGAATAACATGGCCAAAGAAAGTTATCCCTACAAAATCATATAGTCTGGCTATGCTCTATCTTCATCACACAAAATATTAAATCATGCACAACCCTGATGACAAGCCAAGCAATTGTTTCGTACTTTTGATGTTCTCAAACTTTTTGAACTTTCACGCAATACATAAGCGTGAGGCATGGACATAGCACTAAAGGTGGAATAGAATGGTGGTTGTGGAGAAGATAAAAAGGAGAAGATAGTCTCACATCAACTAGGTGTATCAACGGGCTATGGAGATGCCCATCATTAGATATCAATGTGAGTGAGTAGGGATTGCCATGCAACGGATGCACTAGAGCTATAAGTGTATGAAAGCTCAACAAAAGAAACTAAGTGGGTGTGCATCCAACTTGCTTGCTCACGAAGACCAAGGGCAATTTGAGGAAGCCCATCATTGGAATATACAAGCCAAGTTCTATAATGTAAAATTCCCACTAGTTTATGAAAGTAACAACATAAGAGACTCTCTATCATGAAGATCATGGTGCTACTTTGAATCACAAGTGTGGAAAAAGGATAGTAACATTGTCCCTTCTCTCTTTTTCTCTCATCATTTTTTTGGGCCTTCTTTTTTTGGCCTCTTTTCTTTCTTTATTTTTTATTTTTTGTCTGGAGTCTCATCCCGACTTGTGGGGGAATCATAGTCTCCATCATCCTTTCCTCACTAGGATAATGCTCTAATAATGATGATCATCACACTTCTTTTTACTTACAACTCAAGAATTACAACTCAACACTCAGAACAAAATATGACCCTATGTGAATGCCGCCGGCGGTGTACCGCGATATGCAATGAATCAAGAGTGACATGTATGGAAAAATTATGAACGGTGGCTTTGCCACTAATATGATGTCAACTACATGATCATGCAAGGCAATATGATAATGATGAAGCGTGTCATAATAATGGAACAGTGGAAAGTTGCATGGTAATATATCTCGGAATGGCTATGGAAATGCCATGATAGGTAGGTATGGTGGCTGTTTTCAGGAAGGTATATGGTGGGTGTATGATACCGGCGAAAAGTGTGCGGTAATAGAGAGGCTAGCAATTATGGAAGGGTGAGTGTGCGTATAATCCATGTACTCAACATTAGTCATAAAGAACTCACATACTTATTGCAAAAATCTATTAGTTATCGAAACAAAGTACTGCATGCATGCTCCTAGGTGGTAGCTTGGTAGGAAAAGCCCATCGCTCGTCCCCGACCGCCACTCATAAGGAAGACAATCAATAAATAAATCATGCTCCGACTTCATCACATGACGGTTCACCATACGTGCATGCTACGGGAATCACAAACTTCAACACAAGTATTTCTCAAATTCACAACTACTCAACTAGCATGACTCTAATATCACCATCTCCATATCTCAAAACAATCATCAAGTATCAAACTTCTCTTAGTATTCAACACACTTTATATGAAAGGATTTTATTTATTATACCCATAAGCAAATTACCATGTTGTTCTAAAGGACTCTCAAAATAATATAAGTGAAGCATGAGAGATCAATAATTTCTATAAAATAAAACCACTGCCGTGCTCTAGAAAGATATAAGTGAAGCGCTAGAGCAAAACTATATAGCTTAAAAGATATAAGTGAATCACATAGAGTATTCTAACAAATTCCGAATCATGTGCGTGACGCCCCCGATTCAATCTTACACTAATCTGTAGCGACCTGACCTCAGATGGTCAAGTCTCTGTGCTTCAGTGTCATCCCTGGATCGGTAATGCTAACACACACAGTACTCGAAGGATTTATAACAGAGTAGCAATCACACACTATTACATCGAATGTCTCCAAAGAGAACTTATTACAAGAATATGGCTTAAGGCCATCTAATGCGATAACAACGGAAGGCTTGGAAGATAAGGTGAATCCATCAACTCCAACGGCATAGCTGAGCTGCACGGCAACGACCTAACGAACCTTACTCCTCGTCTGAAAAGTCTGCAACATAATACGTTGCAGCCCGAAAACGGGTCAGCACATGGAATATGCTGGCAATATAACACAGTAGAGCAGAAACAGAATAATGCTATCACTACATGCATATATGGCTGGTGGAAAGCTGTATGGTTGTAGTTTTGCGAAAAGCCAATTTTTTCCTACAACAACGGAATAGATTTTAATTTACTATCATGGTGGTTGAAACATCATTGAGAAGGTATCCACAACTCAATCCCAATTAAAGTGATTAACAACCCAACAGTATTAATTAAGCATGGTGAGATACATGTGATAACCCAAGTACTAGATACTCAAGAATTGTCCATAACCGGGGACACGGCTAACCATGATTAGATTTTACACTCTGCAGAGGTTTGCGCACTTTTCCCCACAAGACTCGATCGCCTTCGTTGGATTTCTCGCACTACATGGTGTTTGAGAAACGGATGACCGAGACACAGTCTTTCAGAAATGTTAACTCTCTACTCCGGGTAGACCATACCAAACCTACAAAACCCACTACCTGCTGATCTACCTCTTCAAGAGCTTCACGTAACTTACTCAACTATGCTAGAGCCCATAATAGCTTGTGGCTGCACACGGAAGTTTCTAGCATGAATCATCTTAGTTCCCTTTGAGCCTGGGTGGCGGTCCATAGGAAGATCACACGGGTACCCCGGGTTTCCAAAAAAATAGACAACACTGGGTTCCCCAGGTGCCTCAATCCACCCAGTTGTTTGATTAAGTTGCCACCTTAAGTTGAACCATTAATTAACAATCTCACATCTGACATGAATTTCACTCAATCCCAAACCACGTCTACGAGCATAGCATAGCAATAAGCAATACGTAGAAGTAACTCCCAAGGGTTTGAATATAACAGGGCAATAGGTTCTACCTCAGCAACTACTTCACAACCCACAAGTTAATGACATCCTAATCATGCAATGTTTGAGGATTGGAACTAATGCATAAAAACTGGGTAATAATGGGATATGATCAAAGTGTTACTTGCCTTGCTGACGATCCGTGAATCCTAGAGACTCGTAGTAACACGCTTCGCACTCCGAGAATTCTATCGCAAGCAAACAATAAAATACATAAGTAACAAGCAACGATGCACAAGCAAAACTCAAATAAGATAGGTTGACCAGAAAGTTCAAATTAAGAACTCCGGTTCGCAAAAAGAATCAAAACAAACGGAGCAACGAAACTCAAACGGCGAAAGAAAGAAGCTTCGTTTACTAATCTGAAACTAGGTCAAATTTTACAATGGCAAAAACTTGTTTCAGATGGTTAACCGGAAAGAGGGTTTCGAGACGGAACTCCAGGCGCTTGAATCGCCTGATTCCGTTAAACGAGCGAAAAGATAAACAGAAACTAAGATCGGATCAGAAATCACGATCAGAAAAATCGCGGAATAAATCCGATAAAAGAAAACTCACGAACATACTAACGAACGAGCGTTCGTTAGTTGTTTCTAACGGGCGAGGAACCGTTCGTTAAAATGAACGTTCGGACGAACGTCCGCTAACTAGAAGAACCGGAAAAAACGACGAATCCAAAAAAACGGATCTAGGGTTTCTAAAAACCGAACGGTTTTTATATTAAAAAACTGGCGGCGGGGCGCGATGGCTACCTCCGGCGAGAGGGCTCCGGCGAGGCGGGGCAGCGGCTCGCGAGGGCTGCGGCACTCGGCGGCGGCGGCGCGGGGCTGCGGCGGCGGCTAGTGCGGCGCGGCGGGGCTAGGCGGCAGCGGTGGTGCTGTTGGGGCAGGGGTGGCGGCGTATATAAAGGGGCGGGGGTGGCGACTTGGAGGAGGGGGCAAGGCGCGGCGAAGGCAGAATCCAACTCGGACTCCGGTCCGAGTGGCGGCGGCGGCGGCAGCGCGCGCGCAGGAGGCGGCGGCCTGGCGCGGCTGGGCCTTAGGCCCAGTCGGCGCGGAACCTTTTAAAAAAAACTTCACTAACCGAAATAAAATCCTAGAAAATAAATAAATAAAAACCTAAAAATGCCAAAACAATTTTTCACCGTCTAGATAAAATATTTAGAACAAGATGAACATTTTCTTGGCCCTAAAATGCAATTTTGAAAAAACATGCAATTTTTCTAATGCAAATAAAATCCGAATAAGATCAAATAAAAAAATCAATTTAATTATTTTAATATTTTTCCTCCAATATTTCATTTATTTTGGAGAAGTCGTATTATCTCCTCTCTTTAATTTTTAATGTGAAATATTTTTCGGAGAGAAATAATTAAAATCAAATCCTCTTTTCATTATTTGATAAAAGAATCAAATATGAAGACCGAGAAATCCCCAACTCTCTCCGAGGGTCCTTGAGCTGCTTAGGATTTCGAAGATTACGGAACGGAAAAGCAATAAAACATGATATGCATGGATGACCTATGTATAACATTCCAAATTGAAAAAATTGGGATGTTACAAACCTACCCCCTTAAGATGAATCTCGCCCTCGAGATTCGGGTTGGCTAGAAAATAGGTATGGGTAGTCCTTGCGGAGATCATCCTTTCGTTCCCAGGTAGCTTCATCCTCGGTATGGTGGCTCCACTAAACTTTACAAAACTTGATAACCTTACTGCGGGTGACTCTGCTGGAAAACTCAAGAATCTTTACTGGCTTTTCCTCGTAAGTCAAATTACTGTCCAACTGAATCGCCTCCAAGGGTATTGTATCTCTTAATGGTATTTCTGCCATCTCAGCATGACACTTCTTCAGCTGGGAAACATGGAACATATCATGGACTCCTGACAATCCCTCAGGTAACTCCAACTTGTAGGCGACTTCTCCCATCTGTTCCAAAATGCGATACGGTCCTACAAATCTCGGGGCTAACTTTCCTTTAACTCTAAAACGTTTCACTCCTCGCAAGGGCGATACTCGCAGATATGCTCTATCTCTAATTTCGTAGGTTACCTCCTTGCGTTTTGAGTCTGCGTAACTCTTCTGCCTGGACTAAGCAATCTTCAGTCGGTCTCGGATCAGTTTTACCTTCTCCTCAGATTCTTTAATCAAGTCTGGTCCAAACAATTGTCGGTCTCCTACCTCATCCCACATCAACGGTGTTCTGCACCTGCTCCATACAGGGCTTAAAACGGTGCCATGTTCAAACTGGCTTGGTAGCTATTGTTGTATGAGAACTCTGCATATGGCAAATTGTCATCCCAACTGGATCCATAATCTCTCGCACAGGCTCTCAACATGTCCTCCAAAATTTGATTGACTCTCTCAACATGTCCATCTGTCTGCGGGTGAAACGCCTTACTGAACTCCAATCTCGTTCCCAAAGTCTGGTGTAACTGATGCCAAAACTTTGAAGTAAACTGTGTTCCTCGATCCAATACGATGGTCCTCGGAACTCCATGCAGACATATAGATCTTGGCCAACTTTGCACTTGTATAGGTGGTTTTCACTGGGATGAAGTGAGTTACTTTGGTCAAACGATCAACTACTACCCATATGGAATCATATCCTGCTTTAGTCCTGGGTAATCCGGTGATAAAGTCCATGCCAAGTTTATCCCACTTCCATTCGGGTATCGGCATAGGCTGTAACAGTCCTGCTGGCTTCTGATGTTCTGCCTTAACTCTCTGACATACATCACATATGGCTACATACTCGGCAATATCCTTCTTCATACCAGTCCACCAGAAACGTTCCTTCAAATCCAAATACATCTTGGTGTTTCTGGGGTGTATCGAGTATGGTGAGTCATGGGCCTCTTGAAGTATTAACTTCCTGATCTCCTCGTTGTTGGGCACATAAACTCGGTCATCAAACCATAGCGTATCATGCTCATCCTCACGAAAACCTTTGGCCTTTCCTCTGCCCATCTTCTCCTTTATCTCGGCAATCTCTTTATCATCTTTCTGAGCTTCCCGAATCTTGTCCAGCAATGTCGACTGAACCTCCATTGTGGCAATGAACCTTCTAGGTACAATCTCTGTCGGTGGGAACGACACCTATGGGATCACAAGAATCCCTACTACGGTTGCGGGGCGCGGGGTCGTGAGAAGAGCGGATCAAACAGATAGCACACGGTTCGTTTATCCAGGTTCGGGCCGCGGGGATGCGTAAAACCCTACTCCTGCTTTGGTGGATTGTATATCTGTGTTCTTGAGCTAGCTATGGGGCGTGAGGAGCTCCAAAAAGCCAAATCCTCCTCCTGGTCGCCTCGGGCCTCCTTTTATAGGAAAGGGGTCGCCACAGTGGCACCAGGAGGTGGAAAGGGAACAGTGATGTGAGGTTATCCCTCGCATTACATGACAAGGCGCATTTAATGCGTCTTGCCTAGGTGTCCTTGCTTTATCAGGGACAGGGGAGAGCCCTGTCTCGTCCGTCGTTGCTCCCTCTCGTGTCGACAGGCGCCCTGGCCAGCGGCACCCGCGCTGCCATGTAGGCAGGCACGCAGCTGAGGTGGCGCAGTGGTGAGTCTCCACGAAGATCCGCATGCCGCCATGCAGGTGCCTGCCTAGCTGGTTGGGTCGGCAGCTGCATGCGAACGATAGTGGAGGTTTGACTGGCGTGGGCCTGATGGTGGCCTTACGGGTGTTCTTGGCAAGGGCCTTGCCGGGGCCCCGGCAAGGGTCTTGCCGTGGCGCCTGCTGTCATCCCCGGCAAGGCTCTTGTCGGGGGCCTTGTGGTCCTCCTTGGCTGGGATCCCGCCAAGGATTATCATCTTCTAAAGGGTGTATCTGATCTTGAAATGTCTTCACAAAGATCTTCATGCCACCACGGGGATGTCTCCCGAATCCTTGCCCCATGGGGGCAGTGGACTCAAGGGTGACTCACTCCGTAGGTGTGGGGCGAGCCGCCATGGCAAGGGTCTTGCCGGGTTTGCTAAAACCGCCTCCCGGCAAGGATCTTGCCGGGGGGAGTCCGCTTCGTCCCCTTTGCTCTTTGTGGTCTTGGTCTTGGCGTCGTTCTGCTTCTCCTGAGCTTCGGCCTTACCTTGGCTCACCTCCCTTGCCTTACTCAGTGTGGTGGTGCCCGTGGCTCAGACTGCCCGTGCACAGTTATAGGGGTACAAAAAGTGTACCCCTCTTTTTGTACACAGACAGGAGCCCCCGGGCCTAGGCCACACGTAAGCGCAATCACATCATTGGGCTAGGCCCAAAAAACGGTGCGCGGGCAAGCGGGGCGGTTTTTACCGCGGTAAGTCTCTTCGCGCGCTGCGCTTCCCATGCTTCCCGCGTGTGGCGCGGCATGGGGAGGCGTGTGTGACGTGGGTGGCATGCGTGGGGCTGAGCTCTGCATGCATGCGTCACGTCATAGTAATGGGGGCGGTTTGCGCCTTCCCCATAAACAGAGGGAGGCGTGGAGGCGCGACCCATTTACTGAACAGGGCCGAGACATGGTCTTCAAGGCGTCCACTCCCCACGATCATGGGGTGGGGAGAGGTCGCCTCACCCGTCGCCTTGGTCCTGCACGCCTGCCATGTGGCCCTCATGCGCTTGGGGTGGTGAATGGTGGAGGCGGGAAACCGGGCCGCCGTGGGCTGGGGCGGCGGGTCGGTCCCAGTTCCCTGCGCCTTCCATGTCTTGATTGCCTGAGCGGGGCGGCCGAGCCCCCACCCCGTTCCTTTATAAAGAGCGGGAGGGGGATGGCGTCCCACATTCCTTCATCTCCTCCTTCCTTCAACTTCTGCTCCCCCCTTCCATCCGTCATGGAGAGAGGGAATCCTGGTCCGTCAACGGTGGCAGCGAGGGTCGCTGCTCGACAACGCGTCCCTCCTTCTCCTGCACCCGCGGTGGCAGAGCCAGCCGCGAGGGGAAGGGGGAGGGGGTGAGGCCGTGGGCGAGGGCGAGGCGCTCGGGGAAGAGGAGGACGGGGCGACGCGCCGGCCTCGCCTCCGACAGCAGTTCTTCCCCCCGTGGAGGGCCACGTTGGGGATGACCCTTGTGAGTTCTTTGTCAGGCTACGCCGGCCGCCTCGCCGTCGCCTTCGTCTCCCGACTCCATTCGTGTGGGAGATGGATCTGGATCCGCCGGAGTCGTTGTGGCTGCACATGAGGGGCTGCGCGATCAGTGGCACGCGGGCCCGTGTCGATTTCCCCGCCCCTCACGTGATGTATCTCCGTCGGGGATGGAAGACGTTTGCCCATATCCACCGCTTGACAGAGGGGCTCACTCTCCATTTTAAGCTGATGGAGGGTGGCCTTCTCTCCGTCAAGGTCTTCGGGTGCTTTGGGACCCGTGCAAGGTGCTGCGTGGAGAGGTCTTCTGATAGTGAAGACTCCTCCTCGGGCGTGAGTGACAAGGAGGATAGCGGCAGCGACGACGAGGGTAGTAGGCGGCAGGATGATGGGTCCGATTAGGTGTCGGGCGCCGCTCTATGCGGCATCGGCGACCCCATCATCCGCGTCGCCGGCTCCCTGAACTTCTCGGGGTCATCTCCTTGGGCGGCTGGCGTTGGGAGGCTGCGGAAGAGGAAGAGGGCGGGCGGCAAGGCCGTCAAGTCAGAGTACGCGGGCACCGACGCCTTCTACGCGTGCTGACGTCCTGCCGCCTCGTCTTTGAGCTCTGCTTCCAGCGCCGCCATCACCATCGAGCCTTCGGACGGCCACCGAGATGTTCTCTTGGTGTCTTCTGCCACCCGTAGCTCGCCTAGGCGCTCCTTTTGCCATTTTCGCCTCCTTGACCTGCCTCCTGAGGAGAGGGACAAGAAAGGGATAACGGGCACCTTATCTCTTTTTAGTTTGTAAGCCTTCGGGCCTTAGCTGAATTTAAAACTTATAATCCCATCATTCATGTTTTTCATTCCCTATGGACTGTACCTGAGTGGAATGTTTTTAATGAAAAAGGGATGCTTGCCGGGTCATTTGTTTGTGGGTAGAACCCACGACAAGGAGTAAATCCTTGATATCCTTAAGATAAACATTTCTTTGCCCGGCAATAGGCCTTGCCGTCTCCCTACTTCGCTCGACCTTTCTCACACCTTTGGCGGAGGCAGGGATGAGGTGGGTTCAGGCTCCTTGTTTCATCCTCTCGCTGCCGCGACTACTACCAAACCTAGCCCCAGGAACGAGCCCTAGGGCCTAGAGTTAGGGGAGCACGGTAGTTTTAGGAAAAAACGAGGTTTCACATACCTCAGTCCAGAAGGGAATGCATGATAAGGGATGAAGAACTTATCTGAAGCTGTAGCCCCCGGCAACTCTGGTTTGCCGTGGGTGAATCTTTGCTCTTGCAGCCCCCGGCAGTACTGGCTTGCCGTGGTCTAGATGTTGGTCTGTCCCTCTTCTCTTTTTCGTCCTCAAGTGATCCGGCAAGGATACCTGTGAGTCCTGCGAACCAAAGAAGACGAAAGAACGGCAAAGAGACGCACACTCGACTTCTAAGCTAGGGGTTAGTCGCCACTAAGCACTATCAACCCTAACCAAGGATGAGACTCGACCTAGCATGCATGCTATAACTTAGGGCACCAGCGCTTCATTTATTTATGCTCAGGGTCTGCGCCTGGCTTTGTACAAAGGGTTACATGCATCATCGGCAATGCTTGTACAAAAGGTGGCTTGCCGGGGGGCCCGGCAAGCTGCGCCTCACGGGTAAAACTTGCGAAGATGCTCAATGTTCCAGGAGTTACTCACCGGAATGGCATCTTCGGTCTCCAGGCAGACTGCGTCGGGCCTGGTGACTCGTATTACCCGATAAGGGCCTTCCCACTTTGGCGTCAACTTGTTGAATTCTTGGCCGATTGAATGCGCCGAAGGACAAGGTCGCCTTCCTCAAGGCTTCGGGCATGAACCTTGTGGCTATGGTAGCGGCGCAAGGCTTGCTGGTAGCATGCTGCTTTCATAGCCGCCCAAAGACGATCTTCCTCAAGGAGCATTGCGTCATCTTGCCGCACTTGCTCTTGCTCAAGCTCATCATAAGCGAGCACTCGAGGTGACCCGTATATGAGTTCAGTGGGGAGAACTGCTTCTGCCCTGTATACCAGGGCAAAAGGTGTCTGGCCGGTGGCTCGATTTGGCGTCGTCCTGATCGACCAAAGAACCGTCGACAACTCATTAATCCAGCGCCTTCCACTCTTGTGCAGCCTGTCAAAGGTCTTGGTCCTTAAGCCTCGCAGTACTTCAACATTTGCCCTCTCAGCTTGACCATTGCTTCGTGGGTGAGCAACGAAAGCAAAACAGACTTTGCTGCGGAGGTCTTGGATATATTGCATGAAGGTGGGGCTTGTGAACCGTGTGCCGTTGTCGGTGATGACCCTGTTGGGTACACCAAAATGGCACACTAGTCCCTTGAAGAACTTGACGGCTGACTGAGCTGTGACCTTCCTCACTGCCTCCACCTCCAGCCACTTTGTGAACTTGTCGATTGCAACGTACAAGTACTCAAAGCCCCCGACAGCGCGGTGGAAAGGGCCCGGTATGTCGAGCCGCCAGACCGAGAAGGGCCAGGAGAGAGGAATGGTTTGAAGGGCTTGATCTGGTTGATGAATCTTCTTTGAATGGAACTTACACGCTTCACACCTGGTGACTAGTGTCGTCGCATCCTGGAGGGCGGTGGGCTAGAAGAAGCCTTGCCGAAATGCCTTGCTGGCAAGGGCCCTTGACCCGATGTGGGATCCACATATGCCTCCGTGTATCTACGCCAACAGCTCTAGTCCTTCCTCCCGGGGGATACACTTCAATTTCACACTGTTCGGCCTCTTTCTGTATAGGACGTCATCGACGAACTGGTACATGGTAGAGCGATGGGCTACTTTTTCCACTTCTTCCCGCTCTTCAGGAAGTTCCCCTGTTTGGAGGAATCGGACGGTATGTTGTGCCCATGCTGGAGCCTGAGGCTCGACGGCGAGGACTAAAGGCATTTCCTCCGCTATAGGAGCGGCTGTCTCGACGACAAGAGCTTAACGCTCCGCCGGAGCTAGCCGTCCCGTGGTGGGCTTAGTGTCCCCGGCAACATCCTTGCCGGTGGCTCCGGGGAGCTCGGCGGGAAAGTACTTGCCGGGTCCTGATTTCCTCCTCTTGTTCTGCTCTATTGATGGATCAATGGATGGCTGAGTTAGTTGGAGCACAAAGGTACCTGGTTCCACAGGTAGCTTGAGGGCAGCGCGTTTTGACAGGTAATCGGTGATATCGTTCTCCGCTCGGGGAACATATTCAGCATGTATACCGTCGAAACGCTCTTCCAGCTTTCTCACTTCATCGACGTAGGCCTTCATCAACGGGCTCTGGTAGTCCTTGTTGACTTGCTTGATGACGAGCTGCGAGTCGCCCCTGACGATGAGCTTCTTGATTCCGAGGTCCGCTGCGATCCTAAGACCGGCAAGCAGCCCTTCGTACTCTGCCGTATTGTTTGTTGACACCTCCCTGGGGAAGTGCATCTAGATCACGTACTTGAGGTGCTCTCTGGTGGGCACGACAAGCAGTACGCCAGCCCCGGCGCCGTGTAAGGAGAAAGCTCCATCAAAGTACATGATCCAACTGCAACTTGCCTCCTTGCCGGGGAGAGCAGTCTCTTGGGCTTCTTCGTCAGGCGTTGCGGTCCATTCTACAATGAACTCCGCCAGGACTCGGCTCTGAATCATTGAAGTACTTTCAAACTTGAGGCCAAAGCTGGACAGCTCCAGTGCCCATTCCACAATTCTTCCCGTTGCATCTGGATTGTGCAATATCCATTGCAGAGGGAGGCGAGTGACGACAGTGATCTCGTGTGCCTAGAAGTAGTTATGCAGCTTCCTCGAGGCCATAAGAAGGCCGAAGAGCAGTTTCTGCACGCCGGAGTACCTTGATCTAGCTCCCTACAGGAGGGAACTAACAAAGTAGACCGGGTGCTGCATCATTTTCTTCTTCGGCGTCACTTCAACTGGTTGTGTCGTCTCTGCATTGGTGGTGTCGGCCTCTGTCGCTGCCATTACCTCGTCGTCAACCTCTCTCTGTGCCACTAGTGCGGCGCTGACCACCTGGTTCGTTGCCGCCAGGTATAGCAGCAACGGCTCCTGTGGCCTAGGTGCAACTAGTATTGGCGCGGAGGAGAGGTACTTCTTCAAATCTTGTAATGCTGCTTCGGCTTCTGGCGTCCACTCCATCGGGCCCGCCTTTTTCAGGATCTTGAAAAAGGGAAGGGCGCGCTCGGCAGACTTGGAAATGAATCTGCCCATGGCGGCGACGCAACCAGCAAGCCGACGCACATCCTTGATTCGCTTGGGTGCTTCAATCTGCTCTATAGCTTTGATCTTGTCCGGATTGGCCTCTATCCCACGCTGTGACACAAAGAACCCGAGAAGCTTGCCGGACGGGATGCCAAAGACGCACTTCTCAGGGTTTAGCTTGAGATTGATCTTGCGCAGGTTTGCAAATGTTTCTTGCAAATCCGGTATGAGGGTTGCCTATCCTTGGTTTTGACCACTATGTCATCCATATAAGCTTCCATATTTCTATGGAGCTGGGGTTCAAAACCAATCTGGATTGCCCTTGCAAACGTCGAACCAGCACTCTTCAGTCCCGAAAGGCATCCGCATGAAACAATACGTACCACATGGGTGATGAATGCTGTTTTCTCTTTGTCTTCTCTTGTCATGAAGATCTGGTGGTAGCCAGAGTAGGCATCGAGGAATGACAACAGATCACACCCAGCTGTGGAGTCAACAATCTGGTCGATGCGCGGCAATGGGAAGGGGTCCTTAGGACAAGCCTTATTGATATCTGTGTAATCAATACACAGCCTCCACTTCCCATTAGCCTTGCGCACTATGACCGGATTGGCCAACCACGTTGGATGGAGCACTCCTCTTACCAAACCCGCTGCTTCCAGTTTTCGGATCTCCTCTCTGATGAACTCTTGTCGTTCCAAAGCTTGCTTTCTGACCTTCTGCTTGACGGGCCGCGCATGAGGACAGACAGCAAGGTGGTGCTCAATCACCTCCCTGGGAACGCCGGGGATATCGGAAGCTTGCCATGCAAACACATCGACATTCGCCCGCAGGAAGGTGACGGGCGCATCTTCCTATTTGTCGTCAAGGGTGGAGCTTATGGTGAAAGCCTCTCCCGTGTCGTCCTCATTGATAGAAACCTTCTTGGTTCCCGACGGTATGGCCCTGGGCTTCTTGTTTCCGCCGGTGGAGCTCTATGGCACGTCCGCGACGGGAGCGCTACACTCCAAAGAGGTGCGCTTGCCGGAGTGGGTGTCCGAGGTCTCACCGGTCTTCTTATTCCTCTTCCCTCCCGGGGTCCCAGCGGCAGGAGCAAGTGCCCTAGTGGCGGCAGCTGCTGCAACTGCTTGCTGGTATAGTTGGTCAGCGCATCTTTCTTATCGGAAGGGATGGTGATGATCGTCACAGGTCCTGGCATCTTCAGGGTGTTGTAGGCGTAGTGTGACGCCGCCATGAACTTGGCCAGCGCTGGGCAGCCAAGGATCCCGTTGTAGGGCAAGGGGATCTTGGCAACATCAAACACGATCCTCTCCGTCCTGTAGTTCAGATCGCTTCCAAAAGTCACGGGCAGCGTGACCTTTCCCTTAGGTTGGCTTCTTCCCGGGTTGACCCCCTGAAACGTGCCCGTCTCCTCGAGGTCTCCATCAGGAATCTGCAGTTTCTCGATCACGGCAGGCGAGATCAAGTTTAGACCGGCCCCGCCATCGAATAGCATCTTTGTCACCTTGAGGTTGCGTATTGTTCGTGAAACCAACAATGGCAAGCACCCGACCGCAGTAGTGCGATCAGGGTGATCCTCAGTGTCAAAAATTATAGGTGTGTTGGACCACTTTAGCGGCCTTTGGGCATCAAACGACGGCTCTGCCGCTGTAATCTCTCGCGCCCACTGTTTAAGCTGGCGGTGAGAAGTATGCACCGAGGTGCCACCGTCGATGCACATGGCCTCTGTGGCTTTTTGAAACTCTTGGTCGCCGGATTCGTCGTCCTCTTCGTGATCGTCGTCTTCTGGCTTTTTGTCACAGCTCCGGGCAGGCCTCTCCTATTGTTTATCCTTGCCGCGACTGCCCACCTGGCCGTCACGCTTCTTGCCGGACCCCTCAGCACCGTCTTGGCCCTTCTCCTTGTCCTGCCTCTCATATTCAGCCCTCTGCTTCTCAGGAGGAGCTCAACCTGTTGGCAGTCTTGGAGAGCATGGCCTTTGGTGCGATGGATCTTGCAGTATCGCTTGTCGGAGTTCCCTGGCTTCTCGGCAACCGCCAAGGCCCGGCAGGCGACACATCCGGCAATTTCCTTGTCGGGGTCATCTTCCTTGGTTTTCTTGGTGGAGCCGGTGTCACCAGATCCCTCGACGGCAAGCACGGCTTTACCTTTGCGCTTCCTGTTGCGGCGCTGGCCCTTCTTCGCCGGGGCGGCAGTATCTTCATCTGAGGAGTCGGTTTCCACGCCGGCGTCTTCGCCGGGGTACTTCCTTCCCTCTTCAGCCCGGGCACATCTTTCAGCAAGAACATAGAGTTCTGCTACATCTTTCACCTAGTTCATTGCCAGCTCTTCGCGCATCTTGCAGTTACGCACGTTCTAATGGAATGCGCTGATGATGGCGGCAGGGTGAACATCAGGGATATTGTACTGTATCTGGCTGAACCTCTATATATACTTGCGGAGACTCTCGCCTCCCTTCTGGGGAATGACGTGCAGGTCGCTCGCTTGGCCATGGGCTTGGTGGCCTTCAGTAAAGGCGCCCACAAACTCATGGCACAAATCCGACCAGGAGGAAATAGAGTCTACCGGCAAGTGCATCAACCATGACATGGCGTTGGGTTTAAGAGCCAACGGAAAGTAATTCGCAAGCACCTTATCGTCGCGGGCTCCGGTAGCTTGCATCGCAATGGTGTAGATGCTGAGGAACTCGGACGGGTGGGTCTTGCCGCTGTACTTTTCGCCCACGTCAGGTTTGAAGGTGCGGTGAGTGGGCCACTGGAACTGCCGCAGCTCATGGGTAAAAGCCGGACAACCTACCTCGTAAGGTAGGCTTCCAGGGCTCTCCGGTGCTGGGTGGTTCATAGCAGGACCTGCTTGCCTATCTGACTGGTGGCGCGCTCCGCGCCGGCGCTCGATAGTGGTTCGAGCGTCTTCATGTTCTCGTTCCCGAAGGACTTGGCGCTGGTCACAGTGGGTCCGCGGGTCGGACGATGCTATGGAGATTTCGTCGCCCGCAACGTCGCGACGGGCTGGCGTCCGCGGTACCGGGCGAGGAGGAGGCGAGTGCACCGTGGTCACGGCGCCACCGGCTTTCCTGCCACTGGTGCGTGGGACTCCGTCGGAGCATCGACCCGGGGGCTCCACCGGACTCGGTTCGGCTTTGTTGGCCACCGCAACAAGGCTTCGGATAGTGGCTCTCCATTCGTCGAGTTTCCCCATAGTGGGAGGAAAATCGAGGAGCAACTGCGCATGCGCCAAGGCTTCTGCTGGCGTTGGTGGCAGCGAAACCTGCACGGATCGCGATGCGCTTCGACTTCTGACCATGTCAGAAGGAGCTCTATCACGACCCCGTGGTCGCATGCCATCTTCACCAGCGCCTCGGCGAGCGGGCAGGTCTTCTACCTCCCGGGAGTGGCGCTTGGGGCTCTTCCCGCGGCGACGCCCAGGGTCTTCGGCGTGGTTGCGCTATTCGTCGCGCGCCGCTTGAGAGGAGCGCGCCGTCGGCGCCGGCGTGGGAGTCTTGGAGGCCCTCGCATCACCTTCGGGCGAGGCGGTAGCGATCTTGGAAGGCCCCGCGCCACCCGCGGAGGGCCTGGCTCCGTCTTTGGATTTGGTGGCGTGCAGCCCGCTACCAGGCGCACGAACATCGCCGCCTCCCAAACTCCGGCTGCTAGGACGGTGTTGGTGTTCGCGAACGGTGCCCCGGGTCCTTTCTGCGACCGGTCCGCTGCTCGCCCGTGTCGGGACGGGATGTCCGGTTTCTGACGGGCCAACCGCCACCGTCGTCTTCTTCTTGGGCGCCATGATGATGAAGAAGCGTCGAACTAACTGCTAAAGCCGATTCTCACAACTGCGCCCCCTACCTGGCGCGCCAAAGATGTCGGTGGGAACGATACCTATGGGATCACAAGAATCCCTACTACGGTTGCGGGGCGTGGGGTCGTGAGAAGAGCGGAACAAACAGATAGCACACAGTTCGTTTATCCAGGTTTGGGCCGCGGGGATGCATAAAACCCTACTCCTGCTTTGGTGGATTGTATATCTGTGTTCTTGAGCTAGCTATGGGGCGTGAGGAGCTCCAAAAAGCCGAATCCTCCTCCTAGTCGCCTCGGGCCTCCTTTTATAGGAAAGGGGTCGCCACAGTGGCACCAGGAGGTGGAAAGGGAACAGTGATGTGAGGTTATCCCTCGCATTACATGACAAGGCGCATTTAATGCATCTTGCCCAGGTGTCCTTGCTTTATCGGGGACGGGGGAGAGCCCTGTCTCGTCCGTCGCCGCTCCCTCTCGTGTCGACACGCGCCCTGGCCAGCGGCGCCCGCGGTGCCATGTAGGCATGCAGGCAGCTGAGGTGGCGCAGTTGTGGGTCTCCACGAAGATCCGCATGCCGCCACGCAGGTGCGTGCCCAGCTGGTTGGGTCGGCAGCTGCATGCGAAGGCGGTGGAGGTTTGACTAGCGTGGGCCTGATGGTGGCCTTACGGGTGTTCTTGGCAAGGGCCTTGCCGGGGCCCCGGCAAGGGCCTTGCCGTGGCGCCTGCTGTCATCCCCGGCAAGGCTCTTGCCGGGGGGCCTTGTGGTCCTCCTTGGCTTGGACCCCGCCAAGGATTATCATCTTCTAAAGGGTGTATCTGATCTTGAAATGTCTTCATAGAGATCTGCATGCCACCACAGGGACGTCTCCCGAATCCTTGCCCCATGGGGGCAGTGGACTCAAGGGTGACTCACTCCATAGGTGTGGGGCGTGCCGCCACGGCAAGGGTCTTGTCGGGTTTGCTAAAACCGCCTCCCAGCAAGGATCTTTCCGGGGGGAGTCCGCTTCGTCCCCTTTGCTCTTTGTGGTCTTGGTCTTGGCGTCGTTCTGCTTCTCCTGAGCTTCGGCCTTACCTTGGCTCACCTCCCTTGCCTTACTCAGTGTGGTGGTGCCCATGGCTCAGACTGCCCGTGCACAGTTATAGGGGTACAAAAAGCGTACCCCTCTTTTGTACACCGACAATCTCTAACCGAAGTTCCATGATGTCCTTTGCTAATTGCTTCGGCAGTCCTTTACTTTCAAGGGTATTAGCATAACTCTTCCGACTCAATGCGTCTGCTACGACATTGGCCTTTCCTGGATGATAGTGTAGCTTCATGTCATAATCCTTTATAATCTCCAACCATCTCCTCTGCCTAAGGTTCAGCTCCTTTTGGGTGAAGATGTACTTCAAACTCTTGTGATCCGTGTACACATCACAACGGTTTTCAATAAGGTAATGTCTCTAAGTCTTCAACGCATGCACTATGGCTGCTAGCTCCAAATCATGCGTGGCATAATTCAACTCATGAGGTTTTAGTTGTCGTGAGGCATACGAAACAACTCTTCTGTCCTGCATAAGCACACATCCAAGTCCTAAGCGAGAGGCGTCACAATACACTTGGAACTCCTTATGTATATCTGGCAGTACTAGCACTGGGGCTGTAGTCAAACGTTTCTTCAATTCCTGGAAACTTGCTTCACAATCTTCTGTCCATTTAAACTTGGTATCCTTCTTCAACAGTTCAGTCATTGGTTTTTCAATCTTGGAAAAATTCTCAATGAATCTCCGGTAGTATCCTGCGAGTCCAAGAAAACTGTGGATCTCGCTAACTGAGGTGGGTGCCAACCATTCAGTGACTGACTGAACCTTGCTGGGGTCTACTGCTATACCTTCTCCTGATATAACATATCCAAGGAATCCGACTTCCTTCAGCCAAAACTCGCATTTGCTAAACTTAGCATACAACTGGTGTTCCCTGAGCTTGTCGAGAACTAAACGCAAATGCTCTTTGTGCTCCTCCTCGTTCTTCGAGTATACCATGATATCATCAATAAACACCACAACAAACTTGTCCAAATACTCGATGAACACCTTGTTCATCATGCTCATGAAATAGGCAGGGGCGTTAGTCAGTCCAAACGACATGACCGTGTACTCGTATAATCCATATCGTGTTGTGAACGCCGTCTTTGGTATGTCCTTCTCTCGTATCTTCAACTGATGATACCCCGATCGCAAATCGATCTTCGAAAACACTTTAGCTCCTTGCAACTGATCAAACAGATCATTGATCATCGGCAGTGGGTACTTGTTCTTAATCGCCACTTCATTCAATGCTCGATAATCAACAACCATCCTCAGGGATTTATCCTTCTTCTCAACCAAAAGTATTGGGGCTCCCCAAGGTGATGAACTTCTTCGGATATATCCTTTCTCCAATAACTCCTTGATCTATTTCTTAATTTCTTCCAGATCATTTGCGGGCATCCGATAGGGTCTCTTGGATATTGGTCCTGTTCCTGGTAACAGCTCTATCAAAAACTCAATATCTCTGTCTGGTGGCATGCCTGGTAACTCCTCTGGGAAAACATCCGGGTAATCCTTCACTACAGACATTTCCTCCCGAACAACTCCCGTAAGGGCATTCACTTGACTCCTCCTAGGCACATGCCTAGATACATACTTAATGCTTTTTCCTTCCAGGGTGGTGAGATAAATTGACTTACTAGCACAGTCAATGCTTCCTCCAAACTTTGACATCCATTCCATACCCAATATCACATCCAATCCTTGTGACTCCAAGATAATTTGGTTGGACGGAAAAACATGTGTACCAATGGTTAAGGGTATCTGGTCACACCATCAGCTAGCCATATACTCTGCTCCGGGTGAACTCACTAAAAGAGGGATCCTAAGGGTTTGGGTTACTAGTTTAAACTTATCCCGGAATCCCCTTGATATGTATGAATGCGATGCACCAGTATCGAAAAGAACAAGAGAGGTAAATGACTTAACCAAAAACTTACCTATTACCGCATCCGGCTGCTCTTCAACCTCCTCCACGTTAACGTGGTTCACTTGTCCTTTGTTGAATGGATTGGGCTTCTTCCCAGTGCTTCCATTTCCGTTTCCATTCCTTCCTTCGGGGCAATCATTGGCATAGTGCCATGTTTTCCCGCACTTAAAATAGGTAACCTGACTTAAGTCTCTTATGGCAGGAGTGGACGGGTTGGAGCGGTTCTGATTGTTGTTAGCTCCGTTCCCATTCCCATTCTTAGCACCACTGTGGTTATGTGATCCTCCTCCAGTGTGGTTGTGACCTCCATGGTTGTGAACAAGTCCTCCCGTGTTCGGGGTTAGGCGAGGCTTCTGCTGAGCTCCTGAGTTATACTTCCCTTGTCCGTACTTTCTCTTGCGGCTCTCAATTTGCTGTTGTTTCCCTTCAATCATAAGAGCCTTATCTACCAACTCCTGGTAATTGTTGAAGGTTGCTACCATCAACTGCATGCTCATCTCATCATTCAGCCCTTCCATAAACTTCTCCTGCTTCGCGGCATCTGTGGCCACATCATCAGGGGCGTAGCGAGATAACTTGCTAAACTCATCCATGTACTGAGCCACAGTACGGTTCCCCTGGCGTAGGTTGCGGAACTCTCGCTTCTTCATCTGCATAGCTCTAGTGGAGACATGGGCTGTGCGGAAAGCTTGCTAAAACTGGTCCCAAGTGACATTGGCTATAGGAAAAGTGGCCGTGTAATTCTCCCACCATGAGGCTACTAGTCCATCCAATTGATGTGCGGCAAAGCGCACTCTCTCAGCATATGTGCAACCTGCGGTGGTCAACTCCCTTCCAATACGGCGTACCCAATCATCAGCAACTATAGGCTCGGTGCTACTGGAAAACACCGACGGCTGTAACCTTAGAAAACGGGCTAGGTTGTCCACTGGCGGTGGGTTGTTGTTGTTGTTGTTGTTGTTGTTGTTGCCCTGGTTCTGAACTAGCAATTGCATCAAGGCATTCTACTGCTGGATTAACTGGGTGAGCTCCGGCGGGAAGGCAAAACTGGTGTCACGTCTCGGAGGCATCTGAGGGGTTTAGATGGGAGAGATTTAGAATATAAGAGGTCTAATGAGAGAACACTACCCACATGCACATGAGACAAACACAATCATTTCACTCAATCAATCAAGCAAGGGCATACAAACGGTCTAGAACTATCGCAAAAGTGCTCACTACTACTATATACATGGGGGAAATACTACTAATATATGGTAGTCATCTAGAAATTTTGATCGGTGGAAGACTCCATGATGTCTGCTCCAGCTTCATCTTCAAAGTCATCATCACTAGGGTCGGAGTCGGTGTCGTCAATGATGACGTAGTCCTTGGGGCGTATTTCCTTGGGTTCTTCTTCTTCTTCTATTGGTGCTGGTCCTCCCATGAATACTCCGATCTTCTTGACTAAGTCGTCATTCTTCTCCAGTAGGGTCTTGATTTCCTCCTCATATCCATCACGGGTAAACTTGAGTTCTTCCTCCAGCTCGATGATCCTAGTCTTCGCCTTCTTCAAGTCCATCATGTTCGCACACATCTGGTTCTCCTGACGTCGAATGTGCGGGTTTAACTCCTGGATGAAAGCTGCAATGGATCTATCCTTCCTGGTGTTGATTACTTCCCATTGCTCGTCTCGGCGCCCACATATTTGGTAAATAGTGTCCTTAAGCTCCATGTTGTAAACTTCTCCAATGCGTCCCATGGTGATGTGAGCTGCCATACTCTTTCCTAAACTCCAGGTTGGTGCGTCGAAGGAAAATTCTATGGGTTTAGAAGTTGGCGAGAACATCCTTCCTGGAACTTGTACTTGAATCATCCAGCGCTCCTCTTCAGGTATAGTGGCGTTGTACGTCCCGGTGAAGCTTGGTATTCCAAGGTTCAAGTACCTAGTGACTTCCTTCAAGTGGCGTCCAAAAGGTGTGTCTTCATCCGGTTGTGCAAACTTGTTCTTCATCTCCGTCATCCTAAAGAGTAGAAAGTGGAGAGGAGTCAGAAATGAGAAGAGAAGTGTGACCTAGGGTTTATCTTAGGGGTCGTGTCCTACACTCAACGTGTGCTCTGATACCATCTTGTAGCGACCTGACCTTAGATGGTCAAGTCTCTGTGCTTTAGTGTCATCCCTGGATCGGTAATGCTGACACACACAGTACTCGAAGGATTTATAACAGAGTAGCAATCACACACTATTACATCGAATGTCTCCAAAGAGAACTTATTAGAAGAATATGGCTTAAGGCCATCTAATGTGATAACAGTGGAAGGCTTGGAAGATAAGGTGAATCCATCAACTCCAACGGCATAGCTGAGTTGCACGGCAACGACCTAACAAACCTTACTCCTCGTCTGAAAAGTCTGCAACATAATACGTTGCAGCCCGAAAACGGGTCAGCACATGGAATATGCTGGCAATATAACACAGTAGAGCAGAAACAGAATAATGCTATCACTACATGCATATATGGCTGGTGGAAAGCTGTATGGTTGTAGTTTTGCGAAAAGCCAATTTTTCCCTACAACAACGGAATAGATTTTAATTTACTATCATGGGGGTTGAAACATCATTGAGAAGGTATCCCCAACTCAATCCCAATTAAAGTGATTAACAACCCAACATTATTAATTAAGCATGGTGAGATACATGTGATAACCCAAGTACTAGATACTCAAGAATTGTCCATAGCCGGGGACACGGCTAACCATTATTAGATTGTACACTCTGCAGAGGTTTGCGCACTTTTCCCCACAAGACTCGATCGCCTCCGTTGGATTTCTCGCACTACATGGTGTTTGAGAAACGGATGACCGAGACATAGTCTTTCAGAAACGTTAACTCTCTACTCCGGGTAGACCATACCAAACCTACAAAACCCACTACCTGCTGATCTACCTCTTCAAGAGCTTCACGTAACTTACTCAACTATGCTAGAGCCCATAATAGCTTGTGGCTGCACACGGAAGTTTCTAGCATGAATCATCTCAATTCCCTTTGAGCCTGGGTGGCGGTCCATAGGAAGATCACACGGGTACCCCAGGATTTCCAAAAAAACAGACAACACTGGGTTCCCCAGGTGCCTCAATCCACCCAGTTGTTTGATTAAGTTGCCACCTTAAGTTGAACCATTAATTAACAATCTCACATCTGACATGAATTTCACTCAAACCCAAACCACGTCTACGAGAATAGCATAGCAATAAGCAATACGTAGAAGGAACTCCCAAGGGTTTGAATATAACAGGGCAATAGGTTCTACCTCAGCAACTACTTCCCAACCCACAAGTTAATGACATCCTAATCATGCAATGTTTGAGGATTGGAACTAATGCATAAAAACTGGGTAATAATGGGATATGATCAAAGTGTTACTTGCCTTGCTGACGATCCGCGAATCCTAGAGACTCGTAGTAACACGCTTCTCACTCCGGGAATTCTATCACAAGCAAACAATAACATACATAAGTAACAAGCAACGATGCATAAGCAAAACTCAAATAAGATAGGTTGACCAGAAAGTTCAAATTAAGAACTCTGGTTTGCAAAAAGAATCAAAACAAACGGAGCAACGAAACTCAAACGGCGAAAGAAAGAAGCTTCGTTTACTAATATGAAACTAGGTCAAATTTTACAGTAGCAAAACCTTGTTTGAGTTGGTTAAACGGAAAGAGGGTTTCGAGACGAAACTCTAGGCGCTTGAATCGCCTGATTCCGTTAAACGAGCGAAAAGATAAACAGGAACTAAGATCGGATCAGAAATCACGATCAGAAAAATCGCGGAATAAATCTAATAAAAGAGAACTCACGAACAGACTAACCAACGAGCGTTCGTTAGTTGTTTCTAACGGGCGAGGAACTGTTCTTTAAAACGAACATTCGGACGAACGTCCGCTAACTAGAAGAACCGGAAAAAAACGGTGAATCCAAAAAACGGATCTAGGGTTTCTAAAAACCGAACGGTTTTTATATTAAAAAAACCGGCGGCGGGGCGCGGTGGCTACCTCTGGCGAGAGGGCTCCGGCGAGGCGGGGCAGTGGCTCGCGAGGGCGGCGGC
>NC_041380.1:68398158-68409779 GCF_002162155.2 Triticum dicoccoides | reverse complement strand
TCGGCGGCGGCGGCGCGGGGCTACGGCAGCGGCGGCGGCTAGCGCCGCGCGGCAGGGCTAGGCGGCGGTGGTGGTGGTGTTGAGGCGGGGGTGGCGGCGTATATAAAGGGGCGGGGGCGGCGACTTGGAAGAGGGGGCAAGGCGCGGTGGAGGCAGAGTCCAACTCGGACTCCGGTCCGACTGGCGGCGGCGGCGGGCACGCGCGAGCAGGAGGCGGCGGCCTGGCGCGGCTGGGCCTTAGGCCCAGTCGGCGCGGAACCTTTTTTTTAAACTTCACCGACCGAAATAAAATCCTAGAAAAAATAAATAAACACCTAAAAATGCCAAAACAATTTTTCACCATCTAAATAAAATATTTAGAACAAGATGAACATTTTCTTGGCCCTAAAATGCAATTTTGAAAAAACATGCAATTTTTCTAATGCAAATAAAATCAAATAATAAAAAAAATCAATTTAATGATTTTAATATTTTTCCTCCAATATTTCATTTATTTTGGAGAAGTCATATTATCTCCTCACTTTAATTTTTAATGTGAAATATTTTTCGGAGAGAAATAATTAAAATCAAATCCTCTTTTCATTATTTGATAAAAGAATCAAATATAAAGACTGGGAAATCCCCAACTCTCTCCGAGGGTCCTTGAGCTGCTTAGGATTTCGAGGATTACCGAACGGAAAAGCAATAAAACATGATATGCATGGATGACCTATGTATAACATTCCAAATTGAAAATTTGGGATGTTACAAATCATACACGCAAACGTGTACGATCAAGATCAAGGACTCACGTGAAGATATCACAACACAACTCTACAAATAAAATAAGTCATACAAGCATCATATTACAAGCCAGGGGCCTCGAAGGCTCGAATACAAGAGCTCGATCATAGACGAGTCAGCGGAAGCAACAATATATGAGTACAAACATAAGTTAAACAAGTTTGCCTTAAGATGGCTAGCACAAACTGGGATACATATCGAAAGAGGCACATGCCTCCTGCCTGGGATCCTGCTAAACTACTCCTGGTCGCCGTCAGCGGGCTGCACGTAGTAGTAGGTGATGTCTACTACACAACCTTCTTCTTGTAGACGTTGTTGGGCCTCCAAGTGCAGTGGTTTGTAGGACAGTAGCAAACTTCCCTCAAGTGGATGACCTAAGGTTTATCAATCCGTAGGAGGCATAGGATGAAGATGGTCTCTCTCAAGCAACCCTGCAACCAAATAACAAAGAGTCTCTTATGTCCCCAACACACCCAATACAATGGTAAATTGTATAGGTGCACTAGTTCGGCGAAGAGATGGTGATACAAGTGGTATATGGATGGTAGATAAAGGTATTTGTAATCTGAAATTATAAAAACAGCAAGGTAACTAATGATAAAAGTGAGCGTAAATGGTATTGCAATGCATTGAAACAAGGCCTAGGGTTCATACTTTCGCTAGTGCAAGTTCCCTCAACAATACTAACATAATTGGATCACATAACTATCCCTCAACATGCAACAAAGATTCACTCCAAAGTCACTAATAGCGGAGAACAAACGAAGAGATTATGGTAGGGTACGAAACCACCTCAAAGTTATTCTTTCCAATCAATCCGTTGGGCTATTCCTATAAGTGTCACAAACAGCCCTAGAGTTCGTACTAGAATAACACCTTAAGACACAAATCAATCAAAACCCTAATGTCACCTAGATACTCCAATGGAACCTCAAGTATCCGTGGGTATGATTATACGATATGCGTCACACAATTTCAGATTCATCTATTCAACCAACACATAGAACCTCAAAGAGTGCCCCGAAGTTTCTACCAGAGAATCATGACGAAAACATGTGCCAACCCCTATGCATAGGTTCATGAGCGGAACCCGCAAGTTGATTAACAAAACATACATCAAGTGAATCACGTGGTACCCCATTGTCACCACAGATACGCATGACAAGACATACATCAAGTGTTCTCAAATCTTTAAAGACTCAATCCGATAAGATAACTCCAAAGGAGAAACTCAATTCATTACAAGAGAGTAGAGGGGGAGGAGAAACATAAGATCCAACTATAATAGCAAAGCTCGTGATACATCAAGATCGCGCCAAACCAAGAATACGAGAGAGAGAGAGATCAAACACATAGCTACTGGTACATACCCTCAGCCCCGAGGGAGAACTACTCCCTCCTCGTCATGGAGAGCACCGGGATGATGAAGATGGCCACCGGAGAAGGATTTCCCCCTCCGGCAGGGTGCCGGAACGGGTCTAGATTGGTTTTCGGTGGCTACGGAGGCTTCTTGCGGCGGAACTCCCGATCTATTGTGCGTTCTGGAAGTTTTAGGGTACGTAGGTATATATGGGTGAAAGAGATACGTCAGGGGACCGAAGGGGGGCCATGAGGCAGGGGGCACGCCCTAGGGGGGTGGGCGCGCCCCCTACCCTCGTGAGCACCTCCCTTCTTTCCTGACGTGCACTCCAAGCTTTTCCGGTAGCTTTCCTTCCAAAAATAACTTCTCCAGTTGATTTCATTCCGTTTCGACTCCGTTTGATATTCATTTTCTTCGAAACACTGAAATAGGCAAAAAACAGCAAATCTAGTCTGGGCCTCCGGTTAATAGGTTTGTCCCAAAAATAATATAAAAGTGGATCATAAAACCCAATATTGCCCAAAACAGTAGATAACATAGCATGGAGCAATCAAAAATTATAGATACGTTGGAGACGTATGAAGCATCCCCAAGCTTAATTCCTACTCGTCCTCGAGTAGGTAAATGATAAAAATAGAATTTTTGATGCGGAATGCTACTTGGCATAATTTCAATGTAATTCTTCTTAATTGTGGTATGAATATTCAGATCCGAAAGATTCAAGACAAAAGTTCATATTGACATAAAAATGATAATACTTCAAGCATAGTAACTAAGCAATCATGTCTTCTCAAAATAACATGGCCAAAGAAAGTTCATCCCTACAAAATCATATAGTTTAGTCATGTTTCATTTTCGTCACACAAGAATGCTCTCATCATGCACAACCCCGATGACAAGCCAAGTAATTGTTTCATACTTTAGTAATCTCAAACCTATAAACTTCACGCAATACATCAGCGCGAACCATGGATATAGCACTATGGGTGGAATAGAATAATGAGGGGGTTGTGTGGAGAAGACAAAAAGGAGAAAGTCTCACATCAACGAGGCTAATAAATGGGCTATGGAGATGCCCACCGATTGATGTTAATGCAAGAAGTAGGGATTGCCATGCAACGGATGCACTAGAGCTATAAATGTACGAAATCTCAACAAAAGAAACTAGTGGGTGTGCATCCAACTTGCTTGCTCACGAAGACCTAGGGCACTTGAGGAGGCCCATTGTTGGAATATACAAGCCAAGTTCTATAATGAAAAATTCCCATTAGTATATGAAAGTGACAAAACAAGAGACTCTCTATCATAAAGATCATGGTGCTACTTTGAAGCACAAGTGTGGCAAAGGATAGTAGCATTGTCCCTTCTCTCTTTTTCTCTCATTTTTTTATTTGGCCTTTTCTTTTTTAATGGCCTTTCTCTTTTTGGGGGGGCCTTTTTTTATGGCCTTTCTTTTTTTATTCCTCATGTGGGAGAATGCTCTAATAATGATGATCATCACACTTTCATTTACTCACAAGTCAATGATTACAACTCGATACTAGAACAAGGTATGACTCGATATGAATGCCTCCGGTGGTGTACCGGGATGTGCAATGACTCAAGAGTGACATGTATGGAAGAATTATGAACGGTGGCTTTGCCACAAATACGATGTCAACTACATGATCATGCAAAGCAATATGACAATGATGATGCGTGTCATAATAAACGGAACAGTGGAAAGTTGCATGGCAATATATCTCAGAATGGCTATGGAAATGCCATAATAGGTAGGTATGGAGGCTATTTTGAGGAAGATATAAGGAGGTTTATGTGTGAAAGAGCGTATCATATCACGGGGTTTGGATGCACCGGCGAAGTTTGCGCCAACTCTCAATGTGAGAAAGGGCAATACACGGTACCGAAGAGGCTAGCAAGGATGGAAGGGTGAGAGTGCGTATAATCCATGGACTCAACATTAGTCATAAAGAACTCACATACTTATTGCAAAAATCTACAAGTCATCAAAAACCTCGGCACTACGCGCATGCTCCTAGGGGGATAGATTGGTAGGAAAAGACCATCGCTCGTCCCCGACCGCCACTCATAAGGAGGACAATCAAATAACACCTCATGTTTCAAATTTGTTACATAACGTTTACCATACGTGCATGCTACGGGACTTGCAAACTTCAACACAAGTACTTCTCAAATTCACAACTACTCAACTAGCATGACTTTGATATTATTACCTCCATATCTCACAACAATCATCAAGCATCAAACTTCTCTTAGTATTCAAAACACTCATAAGAAATTTTTTACTATTCTTGAATACCTAGCATATTAGGATTTTAAGAAAATTACCATGTTATTTAAGACTCTCAAAATAATATAAGTGAAGCATGAGAGTTCATCTATTTCTTCAAAATAAAACTACCACCATGCTCTAAAAGATATAAATGAAGCACTAGAGCAACTGACAAACAACTCCGAAAGATATAAGTGAAGATCAATGAGTAGTTGAATAATTATGCAACTATATGAAGATTCTCTAACATTTAAGAATTTCATATCTTGGTATTTTATTCAAACAACAATCAAAGCAAAATAAAATTACATTCTAAGAATGGCAAACATCATGTGAAGAAGCAAAAACTTAGGATCAACCGATACTAACCGATAGTTGTTGGAGAAGAAAGGTGGGATGCCAACCGGGGCATCCCCAAGCTTAGACGCTTGAGACTTCTTGAAATATTATATTGGGGTGCCTTGGGCATCCCCAAGCTTGAGCTTTTGTGTCTCCTTAATTCCTCTCATATCACGGTCTCCCTAAATCTCAAAAGCTTCATCCACACAAAACTCAACAAGGACTCGTGAGATAAGTTAGTACAAACCATTGCAAAAACCTTATCATACTCTACTGTAGCAAATCACTAAAATTATTATTCAATATTGCATACTAAATTCCTCTGCATATTTAATAGCCCTATCCTCAAATAGAATCATTAAAGAAGCAAACGTATGCAAACAATGCAAACATAACAGTAATCTGCCTAAACAGGATAGTCTGTAAAGAATGCTGCAACATCCATACTTCCCTAGCTCCAAAAATTATTAAAGAAAATTCCCACTGTAGTAAATTTATCAGATCTTAATATTCAAAAGGTTTCAACATTTTATCACATTCTGACTTTTCTAGGGAATTATTGCAACAGCGGTAAACTTTCTGTTTTCAAACTGCAACATGTACACTTGTAACATAGGCATAGTAAAGGCTATAAATGCCACTTTTATTGAAATAATAGATGCAAAACATTTTTCTAAATAACATCAAGCAAATCCTAACAAAATATATTGACGCTCCAAGCAAAACACATATCATGTGGCGAATAAAAACATAGCTCAAAGTAAAGTTACCAATGAACGAAGACGAAAGAGGGGATGCCTTCTGGTGCATCCCCAAGCTTAGGCTCTTGGTTGTCCTTGAATATTACCTTGGGGTGCCTTGGGCATCCCCAATCTTAGGCTCTTTACACTCCTTATTCCACAGTCCATCGAATCCTTACCCAAAACTTGAAAACTTCACAACACAAAACTTAACAGAAAACTCGTAAGCTCCGTTAGTATAAGAAAAATAAATCACCACTTCAAGGTACTGTAATAAACTCATTATTTATTTATATTGGTGTTATATCTACTGTATTCCAACTTCTCTATGGTTTATAAACTCTTTTACTAGCCATGGATTCATCAAAATAAGCAAACAACACAATGAAAACAGAATCTGTCAAAAACAGAACAGTCTGTAGTAATCTGGATCAAACGTATACTTATGGAACTCATAAAATTCTCAAATAAACTGCTGGACCTGAGTAATTTATCTATTGATAATCTGCAAAAATAATTAACTAAATAGCACTATTCAAATAAAAATGGCAACAATTCTCGTGAGCGCTAAAGTTTCTGTTTTTTACAGCATGATCATAAAGACTTCACCCAAGTCTTCCCAAAGGTTCTACTTGGCACAAGCACTAATTAAAAGCATAAAACCACATCTAAACAGAGTCTAGATGAATTATTTATTACTAAACAGGAGCAAAAAGCAAGGAACAAAAATAAAATTGGGTTGCCTCCCAACAAGCGCTATCGTTTAACGCCCCTAGCTAGGCATGATGATTTCAATGATGCTCATATAGAAGATAAGAATTGTAACATAAAGAGAGCATCATGAAGAATATGACTAGCACATTTAAGTCTAACCCACTTCCTATGCATAGGGATTTTGTGAGCAAACAACTTGTGGGAACAAGAATCATCTTGCATAGGAAGGTAAAACAAGCATAACTTCAAAGTTTTAAGCACATAGAGAGGAAACTTGATATTATTGCAATTCCTACAAGCATATATTCCTCCCTCATAATAATTTTCAGTAGCATCATGAATGAATTCAACAATATAACCAGCACCTAAAGCATTCTTTTCATGATCTACAAGCATAGAATTTCTCTCCAGATAAGCAAATTTCTTCTCATAAATAGTAGTGGGAGCAAACTCAACAAAATAACTATCATGTGATTGAAAATTAAGATCAAGATGACAAGTTTCATGGTTATCATTATTCTTTAAAGCATACGTGTCATCACAATAAACATCATAGATAGGAGGCATGCTTTCATCATAATAAATTTGCTCATCAAAACTTAGGGGACAAAAAATATCAACTTCATCAAACATAGCTTCCCCAAGATTGTGGCTTTGCATATCATTAGCATCATGGATATTCAAGGAATTCATACTAACAACATTGCAATCATGCTCATCATTCAAATATTTAGTGCCAAACATTTTAATGCATTCTTCTTCTAACACTTTGGCACAATTTTCCTTTCCATCATACTCACGAAAGATATTAAAAAGATGAAGCGTATGAGACAAACTCAATTCCATTTTTTATAGTTTTCTTTTATAAACTAAACTAGTGATAAAACAAGAAACTAAAAGACTCGATTGGAAGATCTAAAGATATACCTTCAAGCACTCACCTCCCCGGCAACGGCACCAGAAAAGAGCTTGATGTCTACTACACAACCTTCTTCTTGTAGATATTGTTGGGCCTCCAAGTGCAGAGGTTTGTAGGACAGTAGCAAATTTCCCTCAAGTGGATGACCTAAGGTTTATCAATCCATAGGAGGCGTAGGATGAAGATGGTCTCTCTCAAGCAACCCTGCAACCAAATAACAAAGAGTCTCTTGTGTCCCCAACACACCCAATACAATGGTAAATTGTATAGGTGCACTAGTTCGGTGAAGAGATGGTGATACAAGTGGTATATGGATGGTAGATAAAGGTATTTGTAATCTGAAATTATAAAAACAGCAAGGTAACTAATGATAAAAGTGAGCGTAAACGGTATTGCAATGCGTTGAAACAAGGCCTAGGGTTCATACTTTCGCTAGTGCAAGTTCCCTAAACAATACTAACATAATTGGATCACATAACTATCCCTCAACATGCAACAAAGAGTCACTCCAAAGTCACTAATAGTGGAGAACAAACGAAGAGATTATGGTAGGGTACGAAACCACCTCAAAGTTATTCTTTCCAATCAATCCGTTGGGCTATTCCTATAAGTGTCACAAACAGCCCTAGAGTTCGTACTAGAATAACAACTTAAGACACAAATCAATCAAAACCCTAATGTCACCTAGATACTCCAATGTCACCTCAAGTATCCGTGGGTATGATTATATGATATGCGTCACACAATCTCAGATTCATCTATTCAAGCAACACATAGAACCTCAAAGAGTGCCCCGAAGTTTCTACCGGAGAATCACGACGAAAACGTGTGCCAACCCCTATGCATAGGTTCATGGGCGGAACCCGCAAGTTGATCACCAAAACATACATCAAGTGAATCATGTGGTACCCCATTGTCACCACAGATACACACGGCAAGACATACATCAAGTGTTCTCATACTTTAAAGACTCAATCCGATAAGATAACTCCAAAGGGGAAACTCAATTCATTACAAGAGAGTAGAGGGGGAGGAGAAACATAAGATCCAACTATAATAGCAAAGCTTGCGATACATCAAGATCGTGCCAAACCAAGAACACGAGAGAGAGAGAGAGACCAAACACATAGCTACTGGTACATACCCTCAGCCCCGAGGGAGAACTACTCCCTCCTCGTCATGGAGAGCACCGGGATGATGAAGATGGCCACCGGAGAAGGATTGCCCCCTCCGGCAGGGTGCCGGAACGGGTCTAGATTGGTTTTCGGTGGCTACGGAGGCTTCTGGCGGCGGAACTCCCGATCTATTGTGCGTTCTAGAAGTTTTAGGGTACGTAGGCATATATGGGTGAAAGAGATACGTCAGGGGACCGAAGGGGGGGCCACGAGGCAGGGGGCACGCCCTAGGGGGGTGGGCGCGCCCCTACCCTCGTGAGCACCGCCCTTCTTTCCTGACGTGCACTCCAAGCTTTTCCGGTAGCTTTCCTTCCAAAAATAACTTCTCCAGTTGATTTCGTTCCGTTTCGACTCCGTTTGATATTCCTTTTCTTCGAAACACTGAAATAGGCAAAAAACAGCAAATTTGGGCTGGGCCTCCGGTTAATAGGTTAGTCCCAAAAATAATATAGAAGTGGATAATAAAGCCTAATATTGCCCAAAATAGTAGATAACATAGCATGGAGCAATCAAAAATAATAGATACGTTGGAGACATATCAGTAGGCACCTCCAGCGTAGTAGGAGTCATCATCGACGGTGGTGTCTGGCTGCTGGGCTCCATCGTCTGGTCGCAGCAATTGGGTATAGAAAGGGATAAAAGAGGGAGCAAAGCAACCATGAGTACTCATCCAAAGTACTCGCAAGCAAGCGGCTACACTACATATGTATGCGTTGGTATCAAATGGAATAAGGGTATCATATGTGGACTGAACTGCAGAATGCCGGAATAAGAGGGGGATAGCTAGTCCTATCGAAGACTATGCTTCTGGCCACCTCCATCTTGCAGCATGTAGAAGAGAGTAGATGGTAAGTTCACCAAGTAGCCACGTGTAGCATAATCCTACCCGGCGATCCTCCCCTTGTCGCCTTGTTGGAGAGTGATCACCGGGTTGTATCTGGCACTTGGAAGGGTGGGTTTTATTAAGTATCCGGTTCTAGTTGTCATAAGGTCAAGGTACAACTTCAAGTCGTCCTGTTACCGAAGATCATGGCTATTCGAATAGTTTAACTTCCCTGCAGGGGTGCACCACATTTCCCAACAGGCTCGATCCCCTTTGTCCGGACACACTTTTCTAGGTCATGCCCGACCTTAGAAGATCAACACGTCGCAGCCCTACCTAGGCACAACAGAGAGGTCAGCACGCCGGTCTAAATCCTATGGCGCAGGGGTCTGGGCCCATCGCCCATTGCACACCTGCATGTTGCGAGGGCGGCCGGAAGCAGAACTAGCCCCCTTAATACAAGAGCAGGCTTACGTTCCAATCCGGCGCGCACCGCTCAGTCGCTGACGTCAAGAAGGCTTCGGCTGATACCACGACGTCGAGTGCCCATAACTGTTCCCGTGTAGTTGGTTAGTGCGTATAGGCCAGTAGCCAGACTCAGATCAAATACCAAGATCTCGTTAAGCGTGTTATTTTGAAATAACCACGCATGCCGACCACGGCCAGGCCCACCTCTCTCCTAGGTGGTCTCAACCTGCCATGTCGCTCCGCCACAAAGATCCACTCAGAGGGCCGTCGGGACAAACGTCCTTTCGGATCCAATCCGTGAATCACTCGCGGGTACTCCTACGAGCCGACCTAACTTTAGTCATCACAAGTATCATATATTATGTATAAGTATATACCCGTGACCACCTCCCGAGTGATCACGGCCCGATAGTATAGCATGGCAGACGGACAAGAATGTAGGGTCACTGATGGTAAACTAGCATCATATACTAAGCATTTAGGATTGCACGTAAGGTATCAACAGTTATAGCAACAATGACAGGTTATGCATCAGAATAGGATTAATGAAAAGCAGTAACAAGCTACACTACTCTAATGCAAGCAGTAGAGAGAAGAGTAGGCGATATCTGGTGATCAAGGGGGAGGGGTTGCCTGGTTGCTCTGGCAAGAGAAAGGGGTCGTCAACACCGTAGTCGTACTGGGTAGCAGCGACGTCGGTCTCGGTGTCTAGCGAGAGAAGAGGGGGAAGAAACAATAAATATTAAGCTAACAGATGCATAGCGATGCATGACATGACAAGTAGCGGTGCTAGGGGTGCCCTAACGCGGTAAGAGGTGGTACTGGTGAAGGGGGAAACATCCGAGAAAATATCCCCGGTGTTTCACGTTTTCAGACAGACGAACTGGAGGGGAAAAGTTGTGTGTTTGCTATGCTAGGGATGTGTGGCGGACGAACGGGCTGTGTATCCGGGTTTGTCTCGTCGTTCTGAGCAACTTTCATGTACAAAGTTTTTTCATCTGAGCTACGGTTTATTTGATATTAATTTTAAAAGAATTAAATCATTTTTAGGATTTAATTAATCATTTCAATTCAACATTATCCAGAAATAGTGTTTGCTGACATCATCATGATGTCAGCAGTTGACCTGGTCAACCTGATAGGTGGGTCCCGTTCGTCATTGATTGTTTAGTCTAATTGGGGTTTAATTAACTTAACTAATTGATTAGATTAATTAAACATGATTAATTAACTTAATTAATTAGTTAATTATTTTAATTATTATTTAGTTCTTTATTTATATATTTATTTATTTATTTCTAATAATTTTCTTTTAAAACATTCTCGGAGGTGGGGCCTCACTTTCATTGGCCTGGGGAGGCCTAGCGGGCACACGGGCGACGGTTTACGGGCGCGGGCATAGGGGAGCGCCCAGACCGCACGGGCGCACGCCTAGGGCCGCGGCAACGGCCACTGCAGGGGCGGGCGGGCAACGGCCGACGAGCAAGGGGGGCGCGGGCGAGGTCCGGCGACGTCGACCGCCGTACGCAGCAGCACAGCGGAGGCGGGGCGGTGAAGCAATGGCGGACGGGGCAGCGGGAGCGCGGGCAAGGCCTCATGCGGTAGTGGGTGCGGCGAGCGGGTGGAGGGGGCAGCGACGGGTGCGGAGTCAGGTGAGGCCAAGGCGAGGGGCGCGGCGGAAGGGATGGCCCTGGGTCGCAGTGACCGCGGCCAGCGCAGGGGAGATGGGTGCGGAGCACGGCAGCTGCAGCGAGGTGGGGCGCGGCACGCGCACGAAGGACAGGGAGCGCGGTGTGCTGGCGCGTTCGACGCGAGCGTAGCGCGAGCAGCGCAGGGCTTGGCCCGAGCACCGGCCTGGTCGGGCGCGGTGGATGGCGTCGGACAAGGGGAGAGGGGAGGCGCGGCGTCTCACCGACGGATGCAGGGAAAAGGCAGTGGGCGCGGGGAGGAGGACGGGGATGAGCTCGGGGGGCGGTTCGGTGACGGAGAGGACGGCGGCGGTGGTGG
>NC_041380.1:68363174-68397859 GCF_002162155.2 Triticum dicoccoides | reverse complement strand
GCCGGGGTTCCCTGCTCCTCGATCTGGATCGGGGGAAGGGCAGAGGGAGCGAGGGGAGTGGGGGTGAGTGGGAGTGGTTTCTCTAGGGTTTCGGCCGACAGGGGAGGAAACGAGGAGTGGGGTGGGCCGGCGTGCGGCCTGGTGGGTTGAGGCCCAAGGGGAGCGCGGTGGCCAGCTGGGCCAGTCGGCCCAGTTGAGGGGGGGGGGGGGCTTTCTCCCCTTTTCTTTTTTTTGTTTTTGTTTTTGTTTTTATTTTTATTTATTTTCTTTTCTTTTTTAATTCATTTTAAAATACTTTGGCATTTTATAAAAATGTGTTTATTACACCATAATTACATATGCAAATTATGGCACCGCCCGAACATTTTTGTTTTAATTTTTGAAAACTTTTATTATTTAACTTTATTTTAAATTTAAATTGAATCGGTTTTGACCTAATGGTAGATTAGCAACAGTAACCGTGGTGACGTGGCATCATTAACAGAGGTTTATTGTAGCTTAATTATCCGGGCGTCACAATTCTCCTCCACTACAAGAAATCTCGTCCCGAGATTTAAGAGGCGTAAGGTGGAAGAATAGGTTACAGAATTCTAACGATTCATCTTGGTATTGGTTGCTCTT
Organism: Triticum dicoccoides; assembly: GCF_002162155.2. Taxonomy (NCBI): domain Eukaryota; kingdom Viridiplantae; phylum Streptophyta; class Magnoliopsida; order Poales; family Poaceae; genus Triticum; species Triticum dicoccoides. The sequence continues at coordinate 68,397,238 of NC_041380.1, read as the reverse complement.
CTCGAAGAGGTTGATCCATAGCATTGATGTCTTCATTTCTCGGTATCAATGCTTCATGATGAAGTTGTTGTCCTTCCTTCCGAACCTTCACCGTACTTACGAAGGGTCAAGGGATAACTTCCGAAAAACGAACCTTAGAAGGATGATGATCTGGTAGATAGTTCAGGGTATATGGCAAAAAGTATCTCTCGAATTGAACTTAAGATAAATATCGAGAGCAAAATAAGAAGGTTTCATGAGAAGTTCTGAACGGGTAGGCAATCGTTCGATGCCTGAAACAAAGTGTGAAAGGGGTCCAGAGCAACGAGAATAAGTATTGCGTGTGTTACCAAATTAGATCACTAGGAAGGTGGTCCGTGAATTATATACGAGGCCACGCACGAGGCACAACCTTGCGAATAGGGGGTGTACAGGAGAGTCAGTTTTCGATCCTGTGGAACTGTGGGTTATGGGCCCACCATGTGGGTTAATAGTAGGAAGAGGGGTGACGTCTTGCACGATCATGCAAGCAAGGCATGTCAGAGAATAACCGGTCAGTTATGTTGGCAGCATCGTTGGTACCAAGGGTGAGGGACGAAGAGAACCATTTTCCTGCTCATTGAACGAGGCGGACCTATAGGCAAAGTTCTCGTCCATCGGTGGCAACCGAAATGTCATCAACAATAGTAACAGGGTCTTGCTGACATAATTATACAACGAGGTGTTTACATAAGCAGGAGAATATTACTGCTTAGATCATATAGATCACAAGAAAGGTTAAACCAAACAATGGAGAGAAAAATATGATTATCGGATTAAACAGAACAATGGAAAGGAAAATGTGTTTAAACACATATATCCTTCCCAAGGACAAGCAGAGCACGATATCCATGACAGGATATAATGTAGAAAACTCTTTAGGTAAGGGGAGAGAAATTTCAGGACATTACCCATACAGCGGTGTTTGGATAATTGAGCATGAAACATTCAACATTAGGCTTTAAATGTTCTTGTTGAAAATTGGAGTAACATATATATGCTTCAAGATAGCATGGACATGGTCTTCAGGCAAAGGTCAGACTTTGGAGACACAAAGGATCCATCAGGAATAACTTGTAGAATAAGTCTTACAATTTCCTCATGGAAGAATGGATAACCTTGCTGAAAAGGAATCTATAACCATAGGGCCTCCGGCCGGGTGTTCTAAGCACGACATCCTGGATATAAAAGATGGTAGTACTCCAAGGTAAAGAAGAACAAATGTTGGATAGCAAGGAACTCAAGGTATAACACAGAACACGAACAATTTTGTGTTGGAGGGAAGGCAATAAAGTTATCGATGATAACACAATTCATCGAGGGGCAAGGATGGTATTTCTCATCATGACTTCAATTGATATCCTAGAAGAGCTCATAAGATTGATGATGATCACGACACAATTGTTGAGAGATTTCATGAATATGTAATCCATCGGCGATGACATCAAGTCAAAAGAATGATGAAGCGAAAGGTTATTGGAACCACGGGTACGGCACAAACTTGAAACCAAGCTTGTGGTTTAAGGAGAAATGATATGATGAGGAAAATCGACGTAAGCTTAGCTCATCATCGAAAATTGTGCTCCGGGAAGAAGGACCAGGTAGCAAAGTTAAAAGCAGCACGATAAGGATATAGCCGATCAAGCTAGGAATGACTTGAAGGATTATTTAAACTCGTAAGCAACAAAAACTATTTAGGGTTATTGAATCGGAGTGCGGGCTCGATTCACTATTCGGTGTTCTCGGTTGACGACAACCCAGAACCTAGGAACAATTGGATCCGGTGAGTAATAATAGTTAATGAAGAACCCATAAGAAGTTATGATGTCCCATGATATCTCGAGATACCATGGGGTAATACTCGATGACAGACCAAAGTGGAGGTTGGACTGGGGTATTGCTCAGCAGAAGACAAATGCTTAAACTAGCGCGAGTAATGGTATTTAAAGGAGAACATGGTCGGAACCACGTCCACAGATACAAGATGAACTTATAACAAGGGAATAATTATTTTAAAAGAAGCTTCCATGATAAGGTATACATCGTGTCCATGGGCATGAACACAGGGTTCAAGGTCGACTCCCACTTCTCCAACGCATAACCTTTCATTCACTTATCTTTTTCGAAGAAGTTGTAGTGTTGAATTATCTGGCAAAATACCAGACGAGTATGACTCGTGAAAACTTTCGAGTTCACACATAATATGGAAGGCATAGGTCCAACCCATCAAGGCATCTTAGGAGCATATACCACAATTTCAGGAATAAATAACACAAGCTCGATAGTAGAGCATGCTGGAGAAAGCAGAGGATACAATTTACCAAAGGCATTATGTATCTGAGGAAAGGCTCACAAGCTTATAGAATATGAAGGACGATGTCGGATAAAATCTAACAAAGGATCTGGTGGTCCACAAGGGGTCTGATGTGAGCATCGGTACTCAACCAGAGGAAGAAGGAATGCAAGGAGATCAGTTTATGGAAAAAACTGACTAACTCAAAGTTCAAATGCAAAGGAATTATCAATTCCAAGACAATGGATCAGAAGCAATCCTCTGATTAGGGATGGATAAGTTGAATAGCCTTAGGGGCACAATCGATGGCAAAATTTGATTGGTCGAGATCCAGCTCATATTTAAAATGACATCTGAGTCGGGAGGACAAAATGAAGGATCCGATTAAGGATTGCGAGCATTCACAACATATTGATTCAACAGACTCAAACTGATAATGACTAAGGATGCCAATAAGATTACCGGACTTATGAGGTAAATCATAATGCAAGTAAGCAAGAATTTCAAGAGCAATAGGCTGTTGAGGATTTTCGAAAGATCAAATAGTATTTCGAAGTCATTGTAGAGCACAAGAACAACTGGGAATGAGTGGATACTCGATAAGTCCGGGGAATTATCCGTAGGGGTATGTCTGCGGCAAGGAACTACAAGCCAGTGGTACAAGGGATTCTTAAAAGTCGGAGGGCAATTCGATGCATCTTGTAATAAAAAAGAAACTCAGAGTAATTGTATGAACAACAAGTGTATGTCATTATCCATATGGATATATCAGTAGTAGGGAATTGAAAAGGCAGATAGCACAAGGGTCTCGGGAATGATCGAAGAGTATCTTCAAAATCTTCGGGTGCAGTAGGCGATCATCTATGATAAGGGGCTCTCTAGGAGAAGTAGTTATGAGAACCTAGAGTCAGATTTAGTAAAATCATTTAACCCGAATAGAAGAGAGATCAGAGTCCTAGAGTATAGACGAGGAGTAAAAGATCCTAATACCACCCAATGGCAACGTGGGCCCGTAAGCCGCACAACCAAGTTAGTAAAAACTTTTTCAATGACTAGACTCAACTTCGGCCAAGGAGTTTGGAAAGGGGATTCCTACAGGCAGTCGGCTCTTATACCAACTTGTGATGCCCCCGATTCAATCGTACACTAATCATACACGCAAACGTGTACGATCAAGATCAGGGACTCACGGGAAGATATCACAACACAACTCTACAAATAAAATAAGTCATACAAGCATCATATTACAAGCCAGGGGCCTCGAAGGCTCGAATACAAGAGCTCGATCATAGATGAGTCAGCGGAAGCAACAATATCTGAGTACAGACATAAGTTAAACAAGTTTGCCTTAAGAAGGCTAGCACAAACTGGGATACAGATCGAAAGAGGCACAGGCCTCCTGCCTGGGATCCTCCTAAACTATTCCTGGTTGTCGTAGCGGGCTGCACGTAGTAGTAGGCACCTCCAGCGTAGTACGAGTCGTCATCGACGGTGGTGTCTAGCTCCTGGGCTCCATCATCTGGTCACAGCAATCGGGTATAGAAAGCGAGAAAAGAGGGAGCAAAGCAACGGTGAGTACTCATCCAAAGTACTCGCAAGCAAGGAGCTACACTACATATGTATGCATTGGTATCAAATGGAATAAGGGTATCATATGTGGACTGAACTGCAGAATGCCGGAATAAGAGGGGGATATCTAGTCCTATCGAAGACTACGCTTCTGGCCACCTCCATCTTGCAACATGTAGAAGAGAGTAGATGGTAAGTTCACCAAGTAGCCATGTGTAGCATAATCCTACCCGGCGATCCTCCCCTCGTCGCCCTATTGGAGAATGATCACCGGGTTGTATCTGGCACTTGGAAGGGTGTGTTTTATTAAGTATCTGGTTCTAGTTGTCATAAGGTCAAGGTACAACTCCAAGTCGTCCTCTTACCGAAGATCATGGCTATTCGAATAGTTTAACTTCCCTGCAGGGGCGCACCACATTTCCCAACACGCTCGATCCCCTTTGTCCGGACACACTTTTCTGGGTCATGCCCGGCCTCGGAAGATCAACACGTCGCAGCCCTACCTAGGCACAACAGAGAGGTCAGCACGCCGGTCTAAATCCTATGGCGCAGGGGTCTGGGCCCATCGCCCATTGCACACCTGCACGTTGTGAGGGCGGCCGAAAGCAGAACTAGCCCCCTTAATACAGGAGCAGGCTTACGTTCCAATCCGGCGCGCGCCGCTCAGTCGCTGATGTCAAGAAGGCTTCGGCTGATACCATGACGTCGAGTGCCCATAACTATTCCCACGTAGTTGGTTAGTGCGTATAGGCCAGTAGCCAGACTCAGATCAAATACCAAGATCTCGTTAAGCGTGTTATTTTGAAATAACCACGGATGCCGACCAAGGCCAGGCCCACCTCTCTCCTAGGTGGTCTCAACCTGCCTTGTCGCTCCACCACAAAGATCCACTCGGAGGGCCGTCGGGACAAACGTCCTTTCGGACCCAATCCGTGAATCACTCGCGGGTACTCCTACGAGCCGACCAGACTTTAGTAATCACAAGTATCATATATTATGTATAAGTATATACCCGTGACCACCTCCCGAGTGATCACGGCCCGATAGTATAGCATGGCAGACGGACAAGAATGTAGGGCCACTAATGGTAAACTAGCATCCTATACTAAGCATTTAGGATTGCAGGTAAGCACTACAAAAAAAGACACATCCGTGAAATTTTCGGCCGAACGAATTTTTTTCCTGTCATACATATGACACTTGTATGACGATAATTGTGACAAAATCCGGTATCATCATAGATGTGGTGGGCTCCTACTTCTATGACAAAAAATCATGACAGAAAATGGGATTTCGTCCTGGGCGGGCCGGAGACGCAGCTGCATGACATTCTTTGGGCCGTCCATGATGGAAAAACCGTGGTAGAAGCGAGGGGGTGGAGAATTTCGGGGAGTTCCCGGTTACGGTGGGAGGTCAGGGGCCGAGCGATGCGCGCTTCTCTCGTACACGTACGCGCGTGTGTGTGAGGCGTTGGCTCTAACTGAACCCGAGCGGTTGCACTGCAAGCTACGCGTTACTGAACCCGAGCGATCGATCGATGGCTGTTAACTGAACCCGATCGAGCGATTCCTTCGCTACTGCTGCTAATCGAAGCCGATCGATGCTGCCTCTGGATGAACAGTGAGCGTTGCGAGGGGGTTTGGATGAATAGTTCCCGTTGGGGGTGGATGAACAGGACCCCGTGGTGTTGCCTCTAGATGAACAGGACCCCGATCGATCGAGCCGGTTGGGGCTGGATGAACAGGACCCCGTGGAGGGCTGGATGAACAGGACCACCCCGTGGAGGGCAGGATGAACAGTAGATGGTGGAGGGCAGGATGAACAGTAGCCCGTGGAGGGGTGGTTGAACAGGAGTCCGTGGAGAGGGCTGGTTGAACAATAGCTGGTGGAGTAGCGCGCGGTGGAGGCTGGATGAACAGGAGCCTGTGGGTGAACAGTCGCAGGTGGAGGCTGGAGGAGATCGACGGTGGATGAACAGTAGCTCGTGGAGGCTGGAGGGGGTCGACGGTGGAGATGAACAGTATCCCGTGGAGTCCCGTTTTCCGGTACGCCACACCCCTCCCGATGAACAGGACCCCCGTTTCGACCGTAGTGCTCCAACACAAGTCCATTTCCTCCGTTTTGCGGTACGCCACACCCCTCCCGATGAACAGGACCCCCGTTTCGACCGTAGGAGGTTCGTTTCCTCCGTTTTGCGGTACGCCAGACCCCTCCCAATTAACAGGATCCCGTTTCGAACGTGGCCGGTCGAACACAAGGCCGTTTCCTCCGTTCTGCGGTACACCAGGCCTCGTTTCCATCGCCTATTCCGTCCAAGCCCTCCCGATGAACACGACGCATTCCGTTGCCTCCCCATGAACACAACGCATTCCGTTGCCTCCCCATGAACACGACGACGACGCTGTTTCTCCATTCCGACCCAGCCATGTACACGAGCCCTGGCCATACGTATGCGCGAGTAGGCGTTCGAGACCCAGCCCGTATGTACACATACGTGGCCGTATTTTCTTTCTTGCACCCTGGCTGTTGTACGTACGTGTACATGCTACGAGCGCGCCTCTACTACGGTACATGCGCGCCTCTACATCCACCAGTATATATGTACATACACGTTCGCGACCAGAATGACAACGCTACGTACGCTTCGACCAGGTGGGTCCCGACTGTCAGGCACTTCCTTGCGTGCGAAGATGTAGCTGGTGGGTCCCAGCAGTCAGGGGCAAATGTTTTTTTCGCAAAATACGGTGGCCCGTCCGGTGGGTCCCCGCTGTCAGGTGGAGGAATAATTATTTTGCATGTAATAAGGAGGCACTTCCTTGCTGCGGCTGTGGACCCAGCTGTCAGCCTCTCCGCGTACAGTCCATGTCTGATGGAAGCTGTTCCTTGACCATGTTGACCACGCCGCACCAAGAGCAACAGGGCGGTGGACGACAGCAAGGCCTAGGAAGGGGACGACGTGGAGCCGGGGAAGACGCGGCAGTGGATGCCCATGCGTAGAGGAGTATGAGGGTTCACTGGTTCGCTGCGGTGTGAGGCTGCCATTGCCGCAGAATAACAGGGGGTGTGGGTGAGTAGAGGGATGGCATGGCCAGTGGTGGGAGTAGTAGGGGGCGGTGAGGCCTCCGCCGCATCACAGCCGGCCACGGGAGGCAGGAGCACGAGGGACGACCGACGCTGGTTTGGGCGGCTGGAGCAAGAAGACCAGAGGTTGAAGAAGCACTATGGTCGTTGGATGGACATCGTACGGTCACTGGAGCTAGAATCGTGCATATTGACTAAGTTGACAAATCCCTCCGTCCCCGTCAACTTAGTAGGCCCACAAGTCAGCCTCCCACCAAGGTAGGTCCCAGCTAGCAGGGGGTATTCATTTTTTTGTGCGTAATAAGGAGGCACTTCCGGTGTGTCCGAGCTGACAGCAGGGGGAACATTTTTTTCACGAAATACGATGGCCCATCGGGTGGGTCCCAGTAGTCAGGGGCAAACGTTTTTTTCGTGATATACTGGTGGGCGTCCGGTGGGTCCCTGCTGTCAGGTGGAGGAATAATTATTTTCCGCGTAATAAGGAGGCACTTCCTTGCGGCTGCCGTTGACCCAGCTGTCAGCCTCTCCACGTACAGTATTCTTTTAATGGAATTCAGTCGTTGCCACATTGACCACACCGTGCCGACAGCACAAAGGCGGTGGACGACGGCGAGGCCTAGGAAGGGGATGACGCGGAGCCGGGGAAGACGCAGCAGTGGATGCCCACGCGGAGAGGAGTACGAGGGTTCACTGGTTCGGCTGCGCTACCGTCACCGCAGAATAACAGGGGGTGTGGGTGAGTGGAATGGAGGGATGGCCTGGCCAATGGTGGGAGTAGTATGGGGGCGGTGAGGCCTCCGCGGCAGCACAGCCGGCCATGGGAGGCAGGAGCAGGTGGCACGGGCGCTGCTTTGGGCGGCTGGAGCAAGAAGACCAGAGGTTGAAGAAGCACTACGGCCGTTGGATGGACATAGTATGGTTAGTCGAGCTAGAATCGTGCATATTGACTAAGTTGACAAAGCCCTTCGTCCCCGTCAACTTAGTAGGCCCACTATACTAGGTCCCAGCTAGCAGGGGGAGTATTCATTTTTTTGTGCGTAATAAGGAGGCACTTCCTTGCGTGCGAAGATATAGCTGGTGGGTCCGAGCTGTAAGCGGCGGTAACGTTTTTTTCACAAAATACAGAGGCCGTTTCGGTGGGTCCTAGATGTCAGGTGGAGGAAATCATTATTTTGCGCATAATAAGGAGGCATTTCCTTGCGTGCGGCCATGGACCCAGCTGTCAACCTCTCCACGTACAGTCCACTTCAGATGCATGTCGGTCATTGACCACGCTGACCACGCCACACCGAGAGCACCAGAGCGATGGACGACAGCGAGGCCTACGAAGGGAATGACACGGAGGCAGGGAAGACTCGGCCGTTGTTTTTGTTCCCCACGCGGAGGGGAGTACGACTGTACGAGGGTTTACTGGTTCGTCTGCCATCGCTGGAGAATAACAGCAGGTGTGGGTGAGTAGAGGGATGGCTAGGCCAGCGATGGGAGTACGGTGGGGCGGTGAGGCCTGCGCGGCAGCACAGCCGGCCGCGGGGAGGAGCGAGCAGGCAGTCCCACCGGCTCTTGTTTGAGCGGCTGGAGCAGGAAGAGCAAAGATTGAAGAAGCACGACGGTCATTGGATGGACATCCAACAGTATACAGGCCATCTGTGGAAAGCCTCAAATCTATGGAAAACAGCATGCAGCCCATCTGCCATTATTTCAAATAATTTACAGCCCATTTGCTAATTCTTACGGGTTTTTTTGGAGCCCATATTCTTTATGTTAGCATTACAGCCCATATTGTGGCCACGGTTAAAAAATTATACGAATTTTTGCATATGTCGGTGCGGTCTGAACTGTTTTTAATCCCAATATTTCGAGTCACATTCAGACTGATTTTAAAAAAAGATGTATATCAATATAAAATCCAATAAATTGTCCACGCATAAAAATCAATGCAATTTAAAATCTTGAAATGAAAAAAAAGATATTTGAAAATAATTGCTGGTTTGATGTGTTTTAAAAATATACAGCCCATTTCTCATTACTGATAGGCCATTTTCTCGGCCAGCCGAATGAAGCTCTCCTCGTCTTGAAAGATTTGCACCCCAACAGGCCTGATAAAGCGACTTACTTGACAAATCACAAAAGAACTGGGCTGGTATGTGGTAAACATAAAAGAAAAGGCTGTCTAGAAAGGCCAGAGTGTCCCACACAGCCCAGTTGACACCTTGCTTCTGTCTCAAAAACAAATTAGATAAATGCCACTCCAATTATGGCGATTCATAAAAATGCCACTGCAATTTCCAAACTTTGAAAAATGCCACTACAATTTTTGCAAACTTTGAAAAACGCCGCTGCAGTTTGCAAACTTTGAAAAACGCCATTCCAGATTCGAAAAATGCCACTAGAAATGGCATGAAATGGCATTTTTCAAAGTTTGGAAATTGCAGTGGCATTTCTCGGATAAACCAGATTTGGAGTGGCATTTATCAAATTAACCCAAAACAAAAATAACTGGGCGAGCTGCTGGGTCCCTGGTGTCAGCCGCTCGTTGTGCAATTCTCTCGTTTATTGACTATGTTGACAATGGCATGGGACCCAGATGTCAGAAATCCACTAGGAGGAGCCATTTTTTATTGGCTTGAAATAAGGAGGCACTTGCTTGCGTACTGCCATGACCTTGGCGGGTCCCTGCTGTCATCCTCTCCACATACAATCATCTCCTGATTGTGTACGCGTCAACTTGCTAGGCCCACAAGTCAGCCTCTAAACCATGGAGGACAAATACAACCCATTTAAAAAAATAACAGCCCATTCCATATGTTCAAACAGAAAGTTCAACATTCAGAGCAAAGTAACAGGTCTGATCCACATATAGAGTACTGAACTTCCACGTTGACAACCATCATAGCCAAGTTAACTATCTACTCCCACTAACACTCTAGTAGCATACAAGTACTAACTTACTCTTAGCTAACTAGACGATGCAGGCCGCCATCTGCTGTCCATGCTAAACGCTGGCACCGGGGTCCTCCGCCTCGCCTCGGACTTGCCAGAGGTGCGATAGGGCGCGTTGCTCGCGCGCGTTGGCCCTTTCCATGCCGGCGTGGTCCATCGAAGCTTTGGCTTCCAAGCTGGAAACCCACTTGACAAGCTGGTAGTAAAAATCGGCGTCGTGAACGCGTGCTTGCCCGATAGCCTCCAAGGCTATTTGCCGGGCGCCGGCCTCCACGTAGTCGGCCCAGTTGCGGGCGCTCTACTCGCACTCAGAGCGTCGGTGCTCCGCTGCTCCATGTCCCGCTGGCGGCGCAAATCGGCGATATACTGCTCCTCCGCCAGGCGGTCGCGCTCCAACAACTCCTGCTCCTCCGCCATGCGGTCGCGCTCCAACAACTCCTCTATCTCCGCATTGCCATCTACAGACAGATAGAATGCCTCCTCCCTCCGTCTGCCTTCTGGTGAAAACCTGAACACTAGTTTCGGCGATGACCGCCTCCGGCGTTGCCTACCGCGGACGGGGAGGGGCATGGCGGACATGGCGAGCGACGTCGGGCCGGTGGGGGCTTATGAGGATACGGCGAGTTGGGTCATGGTGGCACCTAAGAAGGCCAGGAAACGGTACTTATAGGCGGAAGGTAGCGCGACGGTCATCGGAATTCAATGCATAATGGCTTAGCGCGCCAGCTTGCCGTGGAAAACTAGAGAAACTGAAATTATGACTGTGTCGTCCCGTCCCGTCTGGGTCGCACGCCGGCATGGCGGTTAAACGAATGCACTCGAATCATATCCCTCCTTGTCAATAATGATTCCACGGATTTAAAGCGTATCATTTTTTGCATCAGTTAGCTGCCTTAATTACGTCCGGCTGCATGCAGGCACTCAGAATCGCTTGCAGGCAGTACGCGAAGTAGCATGCAACGAGTCGCAGCCAAGGGCACGCATGTAGCCACTTAAATCACTGGAATTAATTAGGCTTAAACTTCTGCATGCCGTTAATTATTGCCATGCCTTGGTCTTGCTGCTTTGCTCACGGGACTAATAAATCCCGGACGGAGGGAGTACCTTGGTTGGTGAGAGGTTTGAATTAAGCCCTGCAAACCGGAAAGGAGGTACTAGTACGTGCATGATCCGCTATTTATTCGTGTAGGATCGAGTAGGTCGTTTCTTGAATTGAGCCCTGCAAATCGGAAAGGAGGTAGTACGTGTGTGATCTGCTATTTATCTGTGTAGGATCGATAGTGTAGCTTGTCAGTTTCTTCAGAGGTAGGCATTTTTATCCGTGTAGGGTCGATAGTGTAGCCTGTCAGTTTCTTCAGAGGTAGGCATTTTTATTCAAAAAACTGCCACTTCGCATCTTGCGTTGCAAATAAAACTGCCAGGAGCACATTTGTAGGCTAGCTAGTGATCGATCAGTAACTTGTAAACACTGAGCAAACAGAAATAAGTAACTGTTAATGCATCTCAATGATTCAGAGATCATATACAAATATGTAGCTCCAAAAGCAAAGATCAGCCACTTCGGAGCTTGCGTCGCAACTAAAACTAACTAGTACGATTCCCATACATAAGATCAACATGTTAATGCATCTCAATGATTCACAGATCATATACAAATATGTAGCTCCAAAAGCAAAGATCTAGAAAAAACATTTGTTCTTCCTACTAACATGGATGCTTCTCTTGGCCAACATTCAGTACAGACTGAAAGACAAATTTGTTTGTGAAGTCTACAATTCCTCTTGCAAACGTAAGTGGTTTCACCAACAGCTAGAACCATGAGAATGAACCACACATGATGGAGGAACATCCACTGCAATATGATTTGATCTTCTCTTGATCACACGGCGAGACTATTTTCGGAATACAAACTTTAACTTAGGCAAAATGATGCCCATTGTATAATCAGACAAAGCAATGAAGCACCTAGTGTTGGCCAATAAATAGTACAGTACTACTTTTCTGCAGTCCATGAAGTGACTATCCAATCTTTTTGTGTCTATTTTCAAATGGCACTGCATGCAGTGACTATACTATTCTCTTGTGCAGTTCAACCAAAATTGCGGGCACTTTGTTTGTTTGCCAAATAGCAACAGGCAGACATCTCTCTCTGCACAAATATCAAGCAGCTAGTAAACATATACCACACCTTGTATTTTCGGTTTAAACATGTCTCTTCCACTTAGCATCTGTCATGTTCTGCACTGGACAATCTGATATAGTTATGTTGTGCCCTGGACAATTTCATACTGAATTGATTTTTTGGTTCAGAGCAGAAATATAGCGCCTATTCTTCATCAGACCAAGGATATCCATGTTCGCAGTGATGGAAGAGGTGAAATCGACACAACCGAAATTGAGCATCCAATCATTGAATCATGTCCTGCACCTCCAATGTAGGTCCACCCTGCCAATAAATTCACATGCAAACCACTAGTATTACTATCTAATGATAGTACAAAAAGAGTAGCAAGATAGTAGCAAACCATGTACCTTCGTAATGAACAGCTCATAGTGCCACCAATTGGATATAAAGGTTTGGAAAAAAACATGCTCCTAATGTTGAACCAGTTGGACTTTTTGTGCAGTTCCACTAAAATCGAGCATCCCTGTTTGCATAGATATTGAAAGTGTGATTACTCTAAAAGTGGCACTAGTTGAAGCATAGACTCACAAATATAAGCATTCCAATTTCTTAATGGGAAAAGGTAGCAAGACTGTTTCTAACCACCTGTTTGAAGGAATAAATAAAGCAACATCGGCTGATGTCAAGAAGGCATACATAGTTTTTTCTGGAAAAGTGAGCCATTCCTAAGCTTTCCTCTTCTTTTAAGCAAATTTTGTGCAGTTCTACTAAAATAAAATGCCATCACCGCCTTGACAATTCAATGACATTGTACAAAAGGAAATGACTTAACATTACATCATGATGTCAGGTATGTAGTCGACATGCATTAGAGACAAACATACATACCTCCTCAAGAGAACAGCCGGAGGAGGTGCCCACTCTTGACCTCTCCTCTTGTCTTCATAATTGTCTGTGCAGCTTAACCAAAATAAAATGACATCAGTGCCTTGGCATTTTGGTGACACTGTACAAAAAAATTAACTTATCTCATGAAAGTGAGGTATGTAATCTATAAGCATTAACAATGCAAAAATCTGAAGGTAGTAACAAGTTTCATCATTGGTATACTGGCTGTGCAACAGCATTAGAATGCCTTAGCTAAAAAATCTTTAATACATCCACAATCAACAGCTAACCCTGAAATAATCCAGTGACATTAAATGGCATTGCTTAAATTTATGGGTGGCATTAGACTGAGAGCGGCATTAGTTAAATGTGGCATCACTTTAGCAGTAGCATTGCTTGACTTGACTGCTGGCGTTATACTAACAGCAAAAAAAGTGGCAATAAGAGCATGGGAGGCCCATTCGGACAGTGGGCGCACCAGTACGATGTACCTCCACAGACGCAGAGTGGTGAGGGAGGTATGGTTGCCCAGAGCAACAAATATCCAGGCAGCATATGTGGATTACGTCCCATTTTTGTTCTCTTTAGCCACCTTTTTCCTATGCGAGGACAACAAACTGATCGACCTGGTCATTCTCTATTGCGTTGTCATGCCTTTCTACCCTTCTTCAACCAAGAGACACGAGACTCGTTCCTTAGCTACTGATTTTCCCTTTTTCAACCTAGATGCGGGTTCGATGCCTACTCTCTTGGACAGTACAATCTCTCTTCCTTTCCTTATTCAACCCAGACATGGATTAGTCTGCATGAAGTAGGGTTTCCTTTAATAGTGCAAATTATGGTTTTCGTCTGCGTGGCCAGCAGAGTAGAGGATAGCAAATTGGAAAGATGGTGGAGTGGAAAAAGATCCACATGCGACGACATGGCAGATGGGGAAATAGAACAAGGTTATGGTTCGAAAAGAGGTAGCATACCCGAGGGTTGGCGGGAAGTGGCTTCGCTCGTGGTCGCCGTCCTTCGCACACACTACGGCAACAAGCTTGGGGACGGAGGCCATCCCGCACGGGCGCTAGGTCTGAGAGGACGGCCTTGTCGTCAGTGCGTGACCTCGCTTGCCGACAACGAGTGCGTCAATGTTGCACGTCCTTTTCTTCCCCGACGGATCTGTGACTACCGGTGAGGAGGGAGAAAGGGGCCGTCTTTTTTAGATCTGGAGAGAGGGTGGTAGTGTGAGAAGCAAGTGGGCAACCCTTAGCCAGAAAGCGCTCAAGCTCTAGCCTATATATCTTTTTTATACTACTAGTACTGGAGGTGGAGTAGTGGTAGAGTAGTTTATATTTTCTCTGCGTACAGTACCAGTTAGTCATGCTTCAAAACTGATCGGCACGCCATTAAAAAAATAAAGGTCGATAACTAATGCGGCACCTCGGGCCAACGCGACCTTATCGCATTTTGCACGAGAAATTACACACCATGTTTCGTTGACATGTGGTCCCGTTCCAACATATCAGTGAGACGGCGGCGAGTAGTAGGAGTATTTCCGAACGGGTGTGTAGGCCGGGGCGCCTCTTCGTGAACCGTGGCAAACTCGCAACCGTCCACCGACTCTTCGCCTTTCCCTCTCGATTTGGAATTGCTGTCGCACGCTCTTCCTCTCCCTCCTGAATTTTCGTTTAGCCCTTCACCCTTTCTTCTGCCATTGTACGGTCGTCTTCTCCATGGAGGGAACAGGCCGGAAACGACCCCATTATTCTTGCCCCGATCTAAAAGATAACGTGGTTGAGGAACTCATTAATCGGTGCGATGTCATCACCTCGGCTAGCATGGCATGTTCGTTCAAGCCCATTCTCGACTCAACTAATAACATCATTACAAAGAACCCAAGAGTCAAGGAGCGGTTTGATCTCCCCTATCTTCTTCGCGGACCCTAATGGCTGGCGCCGGCACGACGGAGGCCTCGCCCTGTGCCAGTTGATGTCGCTTGATAATGATACGTATGATGTTAAGATGCCATCGCTTGAGGGCAAGGCTTGGGCGGGCGCAAATGGAGATTGGGTTGTTTACATTGGGTCCAACTACGAGTGGGAACTTGTGAATGTGTACACTCGTGACCGGGTTCCACTTCCAAAAATCTCAGCAGACTACCCAGAGGTTGAGCACACCGGTATTGTATGCACGTTCAAATACGATCATGGTGACTGTCTTCTACGGAAGATAGCAATTTGTTGAGTTCCCAACCGCTCTTGGAATTACAACAACTATCAAGTTGTTGCTATCTTCGACAAGCTTGTTGCCGTCCTTCATGGTTCAACTCGATGGATATTGCTCAAAAATCAGTTTCTGTACACGGATGAGTATTGTGATGCAATTCAATACGAGGGCCTTGTGTTTGCTGTCACCACTCGTGGCACTGTTTTTGCATGGGATCCTCGTAGTTTCAGTATGTTTGTCTTCCACCATAATTATAATTGTTTCATCCACATTGTCGGTGTCAAAACCGGCGGATCTCGGGTAGGGGGTCCTGAATTGTGCGTCTAGGCCGGATGGTAACAGGAGGCAAGGGACACGAAGTTTTACCCAGGTTCGGGCCCTCTTGATGGAGGTAAAACCCTACGTCCTGCTTGATTAATATTGATGATATGGGTAGTACAAGAGTAGATATACCATGAGATTGGAGAGGCTAAACCCTAGAAGCTAGCCTATGGTATGATTGTTGTTCTGTATGTTGTCCTACGGACTAAAACCCTCCGATTTATATAGACACCGGAGAGGGTTAGGGTTACACAAAGTCGGTTACAATGGTAGGAGATCTACATATCCGTATCGCCAAGCTTGCCTTCCACGCCAAGGAAAGTCCCTTCCGGACACAGGACGAAGTCTTCAATCTTGTATCTTCATAGTCCAGGAGTCCGGCCATCCGGACACCCCCTAATCCAGGACTCCCTCAGTAGCCCCTGAACCAGGCTTCAATGACGACGAGTCCGGCGCGCAGATTGTCTTCGGCATTGCAAGGCGGGTTCCTCCTCCAAGTACTTCATAGAAGATTTTGAACACAAAGATAGTGTTCGGCTCTACAAAATAAGTTTCCACATATTGCCATAGAGAGAATAATATTTACACAAATCTAATTTGCTGACGTATTCCGTAGTGTGACATCGCACCACGGCCAAGCCTTTATTCGAATCGTTTTATTGTCCCACCTCAGCGTGTCGTGCGAGGCAGTTTCCTTGGCACGTCTCGTCGAAGCAGAGATCGTGTCCACTTATTCCGGGGTTCTCATCAATACGGGCGTGGGTAACCCAACCGCTTCTAGGACTCCTAGACTATAGGCAAGTCCAAACGGCCGCGGAGAGGACGCTTGATATTCACCCTCTTTATAAAGGGACAAGGCTTTTATTTTTTCCCTCCCGTGCTCAATCGAATCCTTCCCCCACCTCAAGCTCAAACACCCAAAGTTCAGGTCAGGTGCTCCGAACCTTCAATCATGTCCGGATCTAGCCTTCAAGGCCGATGGGTGCCTTCCTCCGTCACGAAAGAAGACATCAAAAAGTTGAGGGAGGCCAGATATCTGACCGCCGAGGTTTTGCATCGGCTGCCTGCCCGAGGGCAGGCCATCCCCTCCCCCGAACCCAACGAGAACGTCGTGTTAGTCTCCCACTTCCTCCGAGGTCTAGGACTTGCTCTGGATCCTTTCGTCAGGGGTTTGATGTTTCATTACGGGCTAGACTTCCATGATCTAGCTCCGGACTCCTTTCTTCATATCACATCATTTATTGTCGTGTGTGAGGCCTTCCTTCGGGTTACCCCTCACTTTGGCATGTGGCTCAAGACCTTTGAAGTAAAACCGAAGATGATCAAGGGGCAACATGCAGCGTGTGGAGGTGCCTCAATATGCAAGATGACGGGAGCTCCATGGCCCAAAGGTTCCATTCCAGAGGTGTCTGAATTGTGGCAACAGGAGTGGTTCTACATCACGGCTCCTAGAAGTGCCAAGTGGGAGGCCGCCCTGTTTTCTGCTCGGGCCCTCCACCACAACTGATGTCATGGATCAGTAAAGGTCTGAGCTGGTGTCCAGCCAAGGACGTGCCTATAGTGCAAAGCCGCATTCAAGATCTCTTCAATGGAGATTTTAGTTTGGTTGCGGTAATACAAGTTATGCTGGTTCGTCAAGTCCAGCCTTGCAAACGTTGGCCTCTTCGCTTGTGGGAGTTCAATCCCGAGGGACCGCGTGTCATTCAAAATTTCCTCGGCCTGACGCACGAGGAGATGTACAAGTCATTCTTCGAACCTCAGGTAGAGTGTCCGGAAATCACCGAGGACGCGGGCCTGAGCAGTAACCGCGCCGCCGAAAAGGTAAGGAATCTTCCGGCCGAACATACTATCTCTCATTTGTTACGGAGTTATTTCTGAGAGTTTGCTTTTTGACCAGGACTGGCTGACAAAGGCAAAGTTGATTCGGTGTTCGGCCCCCCTCCCTAAGGGTTTGGACAATCCGGTATTGGAAAAGATGCTCCAGGTCGCACCTTGCCCAGAGCCCTTGAAGGAAGATACTGGGGAGGATAATACGGGTGGACGCGGGCCCCCAACGCTGCCCATTCTAACCGAGGGAGCGAGCGTCTCCATGAAGGAAGACGACCGGAGGAGGAAAAGGACTGCGCCCAGGGATTCGGAAGCCGATGCTTCCAAACGGGAGAAGAAGTCTCCCACAGGGGTCCTACCTTGGGGGTGCCTTTGCCGCACAAAGTCCGCGGGGGGATCAATTCTCCAGCGAGTTGTAAGTGACCCGAAATACTTTAATAGTACAGGTATGCCATCTTTTTCTTCTGAGAAAATAACCACCGCATATATCTTTGCAGTTCGGGCCTTAGCCCCTCTCAAATGAGCTCGTCTTTGGGGGATCTTCTTCCAGAGATGATGGAGAGCGAAACGCCTCCTCCGGACTCCTCCGCTCCGGAAGCGGGCGACCCCGAAGTGTCATCGTGGAGGGCCTCTCCGAGTCCGGTGAGGCTAGAAGATAATCCCATTGACCCCCGAAGCTCCTAGTGTCCGGCTCCCGAAGAGAGCGGAAAAAAGAGTCCGGCACCGTCTGGTGTGCGATCGGATGTTCTAAGGGAGTTGGTGGGGCGAGCGGCCATCTCAGATGAACACCGTGTGCTAATGAATACGGTGATGGAGAGAATTTCGTCCGCCAAAAGCGGATTGCATGAAGCTTTTATGAGTCTACTGACAGGCTTTGAGGTACGTAAAATAATGTATGATAGTCCTGCACATGCTAGGTGTGCCCTGTGTATATAGTAGCCCCTGAGATTCTGGTTTTCGTCGGAAACGACGACGAACAGAGGATCATATTCCTAGGTAATAACCATACTGCCTCTATGTGCATGTGATGGAAGCTCCGGTGGCTAGCCGGACTAGCGAGTTTTCCCATTTAAAACGGCGGTTGGATGCGGCAGACGCCGACATCGAGCTTGTTAACAAAAGGCTTGACGAGGCACAGGGTAAGTGTCATTATCTGGTAAACGCCACATAGTAAGAGCAGCATGATGCCAGTATCTTTAATATGTTGTGACTGCAGATGGAGCTACCACTGTTGAAGCCCTGCGGGCAGAACTTGCCCGAGCCAAGGAACAAGCGAGGTTTGGTAATGCGGCTGCTTTGAAGGCGACCGAAGAGTTGAAAGCCGAGAGGGCCCCGCATGGCGAGAGCCAAGATAAGATGGCCAAGATGGCCATAGAATTAAAAGCCGCCGACCGTTGCCGGGTTCTTGAAAAGGAAAACCTAGCGAAGGCATCGGACCTTGAGAAGGCTGCTGCAACGAGAAAAGACATCCGCTCTGCTATGAGGGCGAAGGAGGAGCTGCGGGAAGCCGGGGATATTGTAGCTGGGAAATCCTTTATGTTGCGGAGGAAGTTCGGAGATCCACGGTATGCCGCTCTGGATCGGCTGTGGAGTTCGGAGGATGTGTATATGGATTTGGCGGCGAGCGCTGCCGATGCGGCCAAGTACTTCCAGAGTCAGACGGACCATGAAGTGGACCAGCTGTTTTGGACACAATTCCATTCTCCCGAGCGTCCGCTTTCATTGACTGACCAATTAGCCGAATGGGCCGAACTGAATAGGTTGTCCAGACTCGCCATGAGGTCCGTTGTGGATCAGCTATGGCCAGAAAGGCCAAAACCGAACAACTATTTCAGCTTGGTGCAGCAGTTCCTTGACGTGGTGCCGCGCATTAATGCGATGAAGAGGTCGGCGTGCATAGAGGGCTCATGGATGGCCTTTGCCCGTGTTAAAGCATACTGGGCGGAGATGGATGCTACCACTGTTACAGCGCGGGATTCGGCCATAGGTCGAATGGCTGCTGAGCACTACTTTGAAGAAGTTCTTGAGGGTGCTCGTTTGATAGACACCCAGTGCTCAAAAAATATTATGTTTGAGTGATATGTAATCTCATTGTAAGCGAAATGCTTTTATAAATTTTTATAAGGCTATTTTTATACTTTTGCCCGAAAGTAATATGATGCCTCCTGGGCGGCCGTTTATGTATACATGTGTATAACCTGAAAGATTGCAGCCATCGGCTTCAACCCCCACGCATATAATGCGGAGGTGCTCGCAAAAAACACACGTTCACACTTAACCCAACGTCTTGGTCCTATTAAGGAGGTGATAGCAGAGCGAGCGAGGCAACCGGACTATAATGCTTTAGCACTTTCACTTAGCCATAGGAGTTTGACAGTGGGGCTACTAGATAGCCCCTGGTGGCTCTGCACTCTCCCGATCCCGGGGTGCGTACATGCCTGGCCGGAAAACAACCCTTCATTAAGGCGGAGGAATTCTAACATTCCAACAGGTCATCGAGTGGTTGACCAGTCTCACGCTATATCATGACAGTCAGTTTTCGGCTTTCTCTACTGAGGTGCTCGTCCGGATGAACCAGGGCACAATCACAGTAGTTCTCCTTGTGCTACCTTAGCCGGTAAAGCGGAACGTAAGGCACCAAAACATAGGAGCCGGGCAAACCCAACATTTGACCAAAGACAATGATTTGGAGCTGATGCATATAGGGCCAAACTCGCGACGCCGAACACTCCCTAAGGTATTCGGTCTTTGTGGTATAAACCGGGCCTAAATAATGGCCTTTGTAAGAAGCCCCTTGTGTCCAGGTACGTGCATTGTTCTGGCGTGGCCACATGCCAAGACGTCAGCATCCTTCTCAATGGTGGATTTGTATCAACAAGAGACAGTAAAAAAGGTTTACGCAGGGTCTTAATCTAAAAAGAATCCTTGGAGCGGGTCCCTGTTGCACATCTGCGCCTGTGTCTCCATTGTGTCGTATCCTGGACGGGTGTAGCACGATGATCGTCTGTAAAAAAGAGGAATTTAGGTGAAAAAGTTGTCGTGCAAAAAGATAGTTTTTAAAGAAACCATGTATAATTCAAGATGAGAAGAAATTGCCACTTGTCTGCGCGCGTTGAGCCCCTTGTATTGACAAATAGGGGTGTGACCATTTATTCGGTATAAATAGCGGTGCTGGACTTGATTAGTTGTGTCTGAGGTCTTGATGACCTATTGGATGCTTTCGCTGGTCCGGGCGCCTTTAGTGTGCATCTACCAAGGCAGCCGCACTCTCTTTGGCGCGGAGAGATCGCTTGATATTTCCGTTCACTGAAATGATGCCACGTGGACCGGGCATCTTGAGTGTGAGGGAGGCGTAGTGTGGTATTGCATTAAAGCGAGCAAAAGCTTCACGTCCGAGAAGTGCTTGATAGCCACTTTGGAACGGAGCGATGTGGAAGGTTAAATGCTCGCGACGGAAGTTATCGGGGGAGCTGAATATAACTTGTAGTAGGAGGGAGCCCGTACAACGAGCCCCTGGGCCTGGCGTTACTCCTTTAAAGGTAGTATTGCTATGGCAAATTTTTGTTGGGTCTAACCCCATCCCGCGGATTGTATCCTGATATATTAGGTTTAGATTGCTGCCACCGTCCTTCAAGACTCGTGTTAAGTGATATCCGCCAATTACTGGGTCTAATACCAGGGCAGCCCATCCTGCGCGTCGGATACTTGCTGAGTAATCGCGATGGTCGAAAGTGATCGGTTGAGACGACTAGTGGCAGGACTTCGCGGTGACAGGCACTTGGGTATATTTTCCTGGGAGTGCCGTGTTGTTTTTTCCCTTCATCACATGTAACACGTTTACTGTTTTGACTTCTGGTGGAAATTTCTTTTGTTCCCCAGTGTCTTGCTTGGGAGGCTCGTCCTCGTCTTCACTTGGTGTATCCTCCGCCTTGTGTACGGCGTTGAGCTTGCCGGACTGCTTGAAGACCCAACATTCTCTGTGGGTATGATTAGCAGGTTTACCAGGGATACTATGGTATCTGACATACTTGGTCCGGAATTTTGTTGAGGCTGGACAGTTCATCCCTGGTGCCTTTAGAGGGCGGCTTTTGACCTGGCTAAGAGCTTTTGAATCCGGCGTTTACTGTCGTGCCCTTCGTGCTGTCTTCTTTATTCCGGCATTTGTTATTGCTGTTGTGCCGTGATTTCCCGTTTCCATCTCTAACTTCAGATGTACTGGGGTCGCTGGTGCTGCATCTGGCTAGCCAGCTTTCCTCACCTGCGCAAAAGCGGGTCATGAGGCTTGTTAATGCGGCCATCGTTCTCGGCTTATTTTGGCCGAGGTGTCTGGCGAGCCATTTGTCACGGACGCTATGCTTAAAAGCTGCCAAGGCTGCGACGTCCGGACAGTCGAAAATATGGTTCTTTTTAGTAAGAAACTTGTTCCAAAGCTTTCGGGCTGACTCTCTGGGCTGTTGAGTTATATGATTCAAATCATCTGCATCCGGAGGTCGGACATAAGTCCCTTGAAAATTTGCCCGAAAGGCGTCTTCGAGCTCTTCCCAACTTCCAATGGAGATTTTCGGGGAGGCCTTTAAGCCAGTGACGAGATGGCACTTTGAGCTTGAGGGGTAAGTACTTGATGGTGTGGAGATCATCTCCTCGAGCCATATGGATATGAAGGATGTAGTCCTCAATCCAGACCCCAGGGTCTGTTGTTCTGTCGTATGTCTCTATGTTTACGGGTTTGAATCCCTCTGGAAATTCATGGTCCAGCACCTCATCGGTGAAACATAGGGGGTGTGCGGCACCCCTGTAGCTGGGTGTACCGCGTTGTTCGAATGTTTGTTGTGTTGCATTGTATGCTGGGGCGCGCTTGCGTGGTCCATAGATGGATCTTGTTGCGCCGTCCTTTGGGTGCGAGCACTCGCATGGGTCGCGTGTTGTATTGTGAGTGGCGTTGTATGCCGCTCTGTGTTGGTAGAGGGGTTGTTTATCCGGCCAGGTGGCTGCTTTGATATTTGGTTGTGGGGGGGTCTGAGGCCTCCTCATCGAATTCAAGTAGCAGCTTCCGCTTTGGGTAGCTCTTGGAGGGGCAATTGTCGTCGTACCTTGCTGCTGTGTTGAGTATTTTAATCCATCTGATTTGGACTGTGTCTTGCGCAGCCTTGAGCCTTTGCTTCTGCTTTTTAAGACTCCTCGTGGTGGCAACAAGCCTTTTACGGGCATTCTGCTGCTCCGGGTGCCTGTTCGGCTTTATGTCGTCCGGACCATTATCCTTGATAGAATTTGTTTGTTCGGTTTGATTATCCGGATTGCCGTTGTCCGGCAGCGGTTCGCCCTGCTCCAGCGCTGGGTCTGTGTGATCGTTATTTCTGTCGAGGTGGGATTTGGGGCGGCGCTTGCGTCGCCGCTTTGACTGCTTCTCGAGGGAACAAGCCTTCGGTGCGTCCTTCCGCTCCTCGTCGTCATCTTTTGGTGCGTCCACCATGTATACGTCATATGACGAGGTGGCTTTCCAGGGCCCAATAGGCGCTGGTTCTTCATTGTCTCCTTCATCGGTGTCCATATCGTCGATGTCTTCGGAGTCGAAGTCGAGCATGTCGGTTAAATCGTCGATAGTGGCTACAAAGTGGGTGGTGGGTGGGCTTTGAATTTCTTCATCATCCGTATCCCAACCTTGCTGACCGTAGTCCGACCAGGGCTTTCCTGATAAAGAGAGAGACTTTAGTGTCTTCATAATATCGCCGAAAGGCGAGTGCTGAAAGATGTCCGCGGCAGTAAACTCCATGATCGGCGCCCAATCGGATTCGATCGGCAGGGGCGCAGAGGGTTCGGAGTCCGGAGAGGAGTCCGGCTCCTTGGAGTCACGAGTCTCGCGGAGTGCGGGGCTGGTGTTCGGCTTGATCGCCGTTGGGATCGCAGCCCCCGGGCGGCGTTCAACCACCCATCCTCGATCGGCGCAGTTGGCTCCGAATTAAGGGTCGAAGCCGATGCGGGTGCGGCCTCCAGGGCACTGTTCGGTGGCAGAGCTAGATCATGCTCGTCGTGACAGTGCGGCGCGCTCGACGGTGGCTCGAATCCGTCGAAGATCAAGTCCCCGCGGATGTCAGCCGTGTAGTTTAAACTTCCAAATCTGACCTGACGGCTAGGGGCATAGCTTTCGATCTGCTCCAGATGGCCAAGTGAATTGGCCCGCAGTGCGAAGCTGCCGAAGACGAAGATCTGTCCGGGGAGGAAGGTCTCACCCTGGACTGCATCGCTATTGATGATCGTAGGAGCCATCAAGCCTAACAGCGACGACACAGAGGAACTCTCAATGAAAGCACCAATGTTGATGTCAAAACCGGTGGATCTCGGGTAGGGGGTCCCGAATTGTGCGTCTAGGCCGGATGGTAACAGGAGGCAAGGGACACGAAGTTTTACCCAGGTTCGGGCCCTCTTGATGGAGGTAAAACCCTACGTCCTGCTTGATTAATATTGATGATATGGGTAGTACAAGAGTAGATCTACCACGAGATCAGAGAGGCTAAACCCTAGAAGCTAGCCTATGGTATGATTGTTGTTCTGTATGTTGTCCTACGGACTAAAACCCTCCGGTTTATATAGACACCGGAGAGGGTTAGGGTTACACAAAGTCGATTACAATGGTAGGAGATCTACATATCCGTATCGCCAAGCTTGCCTTCCAAGCCAAGGAAAGTCCCTTCCGAACACGGGACGAAGTCTTCAATCTTGTATCTTCATAGTCCAGGAGTCCGACTGAAGGTATAGTCCGGCCATCCGGACACCCCCTAATCCAGGACTCCCTCACACATGCATGCGGGTTAGCAAGTTTCCCTTTACTAATTAACCTTCTTCTTGTGTTTCCAAGGTCATGTGAACATCCCACCACCTATACTTGAAAAAATTTATAACCAAGGGGGAGATGATGATGGTGATGATCACGAGCATGAGGACGAGCAGAACCCATATACTCAGTGGCGCCTGGCAACTAATTTCGATGGATCACCTCTTCTTGTGTGTATACAGCCCACTGATGATGTTACTACTAAGGAAGTAGGTGTAGTTTCCCATGGTCGCACACTCCGGACCTGGTATTCGGGATGGATACTAGTGTGGTAGCGCCAACTCCTTCTCCCTGGTACAGAATTGATAGTCTTGGAGAAATCTCGCTCTTCCTTGGACAAAACTATCCGATGATGGTGAAAGGCGATCCAACTGCTATTGACACAATGTTAACAGTACCATTTATGAGAAGCAATTGTGTCTATACCTCGGACATTTGGGTGGCTCCCTACCCTGGTACTGATATAGTAGGCCGCTTCAGCCTGGATGATCAGTCCTGCGTTGGTTTCCAGATTGACAATCAATGGCCCGTCCCAGAGAATCACTTGTGGTTCAAAGCAAGTGTTTCCAATGCCGAGGAATGGTTGAGTTGAAGTTCATTTCATTGCTTGTTATTTGTTGTGTGGTGAAAACTTTAGTATTTATAATGTATCCTCGTTGTCGATGTGGGTTGATGACCTATTATATGTAATAAAATGATATGCCTGTGATAAACTTACTAAATTTGTGAATGGCTTTCGAGTCGCTTCTCTGAGTGAGTGGTGCGACGAGGCAAAAAAATATTTTCCGAATACATAATTGTACGTGCATTGCAACAGGTTATCGGATGAGGCCAATCAACAATAGTAGTACACTATTTGTACTAGCTTCACAAGCTTCGCGCGTCGGGCGGGTGTTTTTACTGTAGCCATATGTTAATGTGTTCATTGTACGTAACCAGCACCTCGAATCCTCGATACTAGTACTATATAGTAGGAGTAAGTAGTAGGAGTAGTAGGGTGGCATGGGCCAGAACAAGCATTCACGTCCAGGAGTACAGCACACGCCACCACCACGACATCCATCTGACACCATATTATTTCTTGGAGTCCGTGCTAGAGCAATCTCTTCAATCTCATCGTTTCTCTAACTTCAGCCATCGCGCGGTGGGCGAGGTGGGGGTTTGCCGATAGTCGGTTTCCTTAACTGCGGTCCCACTTGTAAGGCCAACTCCAACGCACGACCCCAAACACACCTCCGTTCTGCACGAACTCCAATGATAATTTTGACTAGAAAAGCAAGACCAAAGAAAACAAGAACCACAAGAATACATTTTACTACTCCTGTAAGTTGGATTAGTGCCTTCTCGATGCATTCATTGTTGATCTGCGGAGGCTCGATCTTGCGTCTGTGCTAGCTAAAAGTGATAGAACATCTACTAAATTGCGCTCTATCAATATATGGATGTACTCTTCTTCCCAATACAAAAACTTGCATCCATTCTACTCCCTCTGTTGCACAATACATGCCTTCTATTTGTCAAAATATATATGTATATAGACATGTCTTAGTATATAGGTACATCCATTTTTGGACAAATGGAAGTCAAGTATTTTGGAACGGAGGGAGTACACAATAAAATTTTTAAGTTAGCATAACTAGTCTAATCCGAGAGCAGAACCGAAGATTTGGTCGGATTCTTCCTCCTTTTGCCGACACGTGGGACATCTAGCATCCAGGTCGTGTCATGAAAGAAAATAGAGTGGTAGTTGAAGCCACGAGATGTGCATCTTGGGTTAACCTGTAAATAGAATCTTACTACTCTTGAGTAACTCCAAAAGCAGCCACCGAAGATCTTTATTGGATTTGTTTTTCATCACCAGCACATCGAGGTAAAATATGTGCAGGTTCAGTGGGTCCTCTTGCGTTTTCACTGACATGTGGGGCCGCATGTGAGCAAACAGACGATGGGCTCCGCGCATCCGCTGGCTGGCTGAGAAGAGAGATAGAGGAGGGTTGAGCACGGACTGCAGGAAATTTGTTCTACGTACCTCGATATAGGATCGATATAGTGGGGTGGCATGGGCCATAACTAGCATTCACATCTAGCAGTACGGCACACGCCACCCACACGAGTCCCATCCGACACCAATTTTCTTAGAGTCCGTGCTACAGCCATCTCTTCTCCCTCCTGTTTTCTCAGCCATCGCGCGGTGGGCGGGGTGGGGGTTTCCTGATAGTCGATTTTCTCAACTGCAGTCCCACTTGTAAGTGAAAATGCAACACCGCACGCATTCCCGCTTGAGCGGCGTGCCGGACCAACCGTGTGGGGGTGCGACCCGAACACGGCAGGCTTTTCCTTTTGAACTCGTAACTTGTAAAATTTGGTTCTGCTCCATGGCGCGACCGATAGATAGAAAATAACGATTTTGCCTAGAGTAATGAGAAGTTTGGTTCTGGCGCCGTTCATGCATGGAGTACGTACGAAAATTATGAAGTTGATGCGAAAGGTAAGATAATTACTGTAGTATCATATACTACTACATGGATTTGACGGAAAGATAAAAATACATACGGATCCATCAATGTTCAACGACATCCTCACGCCCTAGTGCGCCGGGTCACCAACCGACGTGTGAGGAGCAGCGGTGTTGGCGGCGAGCTCAACGTGCTTCTGAACAGTGCCGTCCAAGGTTGCCCTGCTCTCCAAGAAGGCCAGCGTCCTATCGTCCTCCTCTTGCATGTAGTAGTCCTTGTGGACGATTTGCGCGTAGACGTGGGTGATTATGTCGATGGTGTCTTGCTGCGCCAGGCGCTGCACGGCGAGCGCGACCTCGAGGTGGACATTCTCCGGTGCGACGGTGGGCAGTCGCAGGGCCACCAGTGCATCGAAGAGGTTGTCACCATAGTGGCCGTTGAGGGTGGCGGGCATCGCAGAGCCTGGGCGCGTCTGCTGGAGGCTTACGTCAATGTCGTCCGCAAGTTTCTTGACGACGGTGAACTTCTCGAGGAAACCGACGATGACCTCGTCGAACAAGGAGACGAAGCTGTCGTCCAAGCGGCCCCTCGCCCTGGCGGCCTCACACAATACTACCTGGAGACGCTCCTTGGTGCCGGGCCACAGGCCGGCATCGTGGACCATCTGGCACAGCCGGCTGATGCTCGCGCTCATCGCCTCCATGGGTCTAGCGTAGCTTCTAGTCAACTGATCTTGTGATTCGAGTGATCACTCAGCCCTTGGTTAGCATGCGTAGGTGTGTAGGATTTCATACTACTCCTCGGCCCTCTACTGCACCTGCCTTTGGCTGTATGATAGGTGGGCCAGCCACCCCCTAGGGCCACGTGTCATTCACCCAAAGGCAGTTGCCGTAAGTCAATGAAGTTGCGTCCCCCTCCGTGTCGGTGCAGTATAGTCATCTCACCGGACCTCTAGTTGGGGCAAAACGAGAGAAGTTTGATGTTTACTGGTTTATTGGTCCCCTTTGCATTTTGCGCCAAGTTTTGACCTTTGATTTAACTAATAAAATGTTAATGCATGTAAACAAAAATGTTGTGTAAGTCACCTTATGAAAACCAAATAATCCCAAAATACTTAGGCACGGTGCATTAACTCCCTCCTTGTTTCTTATTTCGTGACATATCAACCAATGAGAGATGTGGGCCGTGCATGCTTTAAATGACTTGAGACTACCAAACATGACATGCAGTGTTTAGTTCATTGCATGTAATCCTATTAGTACTCTAGTTAGGAGTAGCAAAAAAACATTAAGTTCTCTCACCGATAGGAATAAAACACCATATGTATTTATTTACAGAGAGAGTAGTACATTTTTGGTGACATGCATTAATAGATATTGCTAGTCAAATACTAAAATCCAGATGCACGTGGTAGTACTCCTAAATCCAGACGGTGGTGCTACTAGTACTAGTAGTAGTACTACCAATCTAGTAGTAGGAGTACTAGCACTGTACTACCCATTGGTCAAATTCTTACGTGTTGCTCCTCACAGTGAAGTGACAAGACCCTGCGCCGGAGATGACACCTGAGTATAGGCGCCGTGTTCGGCATACCATAGTTAGCCTCACCGTCTGCAGTCACTATCATCAGGGTTGTAGAGCTAGCCTGCTTACAACTAGCCCTGTTCGACATAATTTCCCGTGCATAGATGCCCGTGCATTGCACGGAACACCAAGATTGGGGGTGGACGGCTCCGGCAGTGGCCATCGCGCCAGATTTTTCCACGGCCTTCTACTCCTAGATGTGGTGGGGAGGAGATGAGGCTGATTGTGAGAGACAAGGAGTTGTTTGTAAATAGGGAACAAGTGCGGGCATCTTTTTGCAAAAATGGAGAAGCTTGGTTTGTATGCGTCAGATCTAGATCCGACGGCTATTGGTGAAAGATGGGAGGCACAACATCATCACCAACTCAGGACCTATTTGATTCGTAGGATTTTGAAAATGCGGGAATAGGACATGGCAATATTACAAGTTTCAAACAGATATTACAAATGTTAGGAGTAATGTTGCACCTACGAAGAGGGAATTACTAGGAAGTTTACGTAAGAACTTTCGTTACTTTAGGTGGATGCAGCATTATCGTACAAACTAAAATCCACTGCCCTGACAAGTCACTAATGGGCAAATAAGTTTTTGAGTCTCTGGCCACTTGATGTTTCAAAAACAAATTCAGCTTCTGCGGAGCCTTTGTCATTTAGGCTTAGACGCTTGCGGTGATCAACACGCCATTCATTGTTGCGCTAGAGAACGCCAAACCTCATTACCTTGAGCACACTTGCCTCCAGAACAAAGAACCTGGCCAATTTAATCTCAGATGTGATGCCTCGGTAGTCGATCAAATCAATTTCTGTAAGATGGAGATCAAGGCATTCGATGAGATTGTTATAGTGCAGCACATTTTTCACTTCCGGGTCTTTTTTTATCTACAAAAGAAGAGAACATATTAGAGCAGCTGGCTGCATAAGATTGCCGTGTCATCAAGAGGTACCAATATCATTCACTCATACAATAGGGTTGGTTGGCTAGTGATATTTTTTCAATCACTCTCTCTCTCTCTCTTTCTGTTTCCTCTCATTTAACTAGGAGCACGTGAAGAGCTTGGGCATTTATTGCATTCCACTATGTGGCCGATGCCATATTTCACAAAAGTATGCCACATAACATGCATCGATGTCAAATCAAAAGATTTTGGCACCGCTCTCGCGATGTGAGAGAGTTGGCACGGCTGTGCACACAGACCCACATGTATAAACAAATCAATCAAACCAACTACACCAGCCTCTCACTCTCCCAAACAAGTGTTTTTTATTGCCTCAGTCCTCTCTCTCTCCCACGCAATGTTTTTCCATTGCGTGAGTTAATTTGGCACCAGAGCAAAGTAGGTGATCCAGATTGGGACACTAGGTGAGCAATGGAGGGGCATCGATGCCAAATGCATCACAAGTGAATTTGGCACATGTTTTGGCCTACATAGCCCACTTTTGTAATACTACCTCATATTTAGTATAAAATTTTGACCATAGATTTACCTAAGAAAATGCCAATGCATGTCACTAAAAATTACACCATTTGAAATTATGTTCAAATATGAATCCAGTGATATAGTTCTTAGTGACATGCATTAACATTTTGTCAGTTAAATCTATGGTCAAATTTTGATACTACAAAATTGGAAGAGTAAACCAGGACGGAGGTAGTACTTGCTCTTAGGGTAACCATAGAGTTACTGGAGTAGTCTAAGTTACTTTCCACTATGACTAGCCTAGGCTACTATAGTAGTACAGCATAAAAACGATGCAGGTGATCACATGAGAAAAAATACTAAAAAAATTTCTTTCGGTGCAGTGCATAGATGCAGTTTTGACCACTACACTTGTCATCGTAATTTGGGAAAATTACGAAAAAATTGAGCTACATTGTGATTAACGTTTACTTATAGGAAAGAAGTTTCACCTCGATGAGTAGCTTCTCCGTGCACGGAAAGCATGTAAGGAATCCAACAACTTGATCCAGATTGGGGCCGATAGATTTTAGTGCTAAGATCTTCACTGTGCGCATGGACTGGGTCAAGCTTGTGGGAATCATTTTCTGGAAGACGGTTGTAAATACATCAAGAAGAAATTTAAAAATGTGAATTTCAAGAAGACAGAGAAGAAGATGAGCGTTGTACCTGAACGATTATGGATCCAATAAAGAGTTCGGAGAATTTGGCAGACGAGTACACCAACGCTGTCAATTTCGGCGCGTCAATGACCCTGATTTTTGTTGGACCTTCTAGATCTGATACAAGCAATCTCTCAAGGAAAGGCGCATTCTCAATGACCATAACATGGAACAGCTGGAGTGATCTCTTCCCAATTGATGTCTTGTTGCGGGGCCAGCAAGACACATAAATCCGTCGGAGATTTGTCGAGGCGATGTGGAGGCTAATGAACCAGTGGATCTGCTCAATACGAAGGTACTCGAGCGCAGTACAGCTGCGAAGCAGGTGCTCCATAGCCTTCTTCGAGATGACAATGTTGTCGAGCTGCTTGAGTTGAGGGAGAAGAAGAGTGGGGGCGGCATTAATCTGGGGAAGATAGCAGGAGCTGAAGCTGGCGCGACGCAGCGTTGGCATGAGGCGGAGCGCGGACGGCGGCAGAGAGCGACATCGTCCAGCTTCAAAGCTAAGCTCCTCGAGCTGATCTAGGGCGGGGGATAAGAACCACTCGTCGAACTTGGGTTGGACCTTGCAGTTGGTACTGAACATGTGGATGTCAAGGCGTTTGGCTGGCCCAGGGTGCGATGAAAGGATCTTGGAGACTGCGGCCATGCGTTTGCAATCCCCGTCGCAGAGGCAGCTGTCGACGGTGAGGTTGAGGGGGCCGCATCGCCAGAGGGGGCGCCACCGCCGGGAGAGCAGGGCGGTCCGCACGACAGATTTAGTGGGGAGGAGGCCGATGATGACGAGCAGCGTGTCATCGGGGAGGCTGCTGATGAAGTCCAGGCTAGCCGGATGCGGTTTTGGCTCGAGCCGCCTCCGCTTGTTGGCTGCCTCGCCGTCCATCTCAACTGGCAGCGACACCGGTGTACACGTGTGCTGGTGTGTGTTGTGTGCTGGGTGTGCGCGAGTGCGTCCTTCTGTGCATGCCACCGCGCAGTGGTGAATTGTGCACGAGTGCGTCCTTCGCGTGCAAGAAGTTTGTCCTCAACGCGCCCTCAATTTACTAGCGTGCGGGGTGCTACCCCGAGTGGTTTCAACTTTGTTTACTTCACCGCATGTCAGATGGGCCTCTAGTTTACTTATTTTCACCCACTACCACATGGGCTAGCACACAAAGATACAGAGCAGGAGCTGACAAGGCAGCATGTGGATTGGTTGACTGGTCAACTAAACAATATACGGAGCTATACGCTAACACAGTGAGCGTATAATCCGTCGGTATAGAGAGTTCGAGTGAGAGGGGAGGCCTGTGAGAGATAGCAGAGAGAGAGAGAAAGAGCTACTCCCTCCGTTCAATAATGCAGTTCTAACATTTTTTTAAGTCAAACTTTTGAAACTTTGACCAAGTTTATAAAGAAATTACTTATCTCTACAATACCAAAGATAAATGATAGTATGAAGTAAGTACATGTTGTGATGAATCTAATGATCGTTCCAGATGTAAATGTTTTTCTCCACATATACCTGGTCAAACGTTTCTG
The DNA here is from genome assembly GCF_002162155.2 of Triticum dicoccoides. Classification (NCBI taxonomy): domain Eukaryota; kingdom Viridiplantae; phylum Streptophyta; class Magnoliopsida; order Poales; family Poaceae; genus Triticum; species Triticum dicoccoides. Next base: position 68,365,456 of record NC_041380.1, on the reverse strand, counting down.
AGGTTTGACTTTTCAAACATCCATATGCTTATGGACGTGACAGAGTCCCTAACAAGAGAGAGAGAGAGAGTGAGTGAAAAAAGTGTGTGTGCGTGTGTGAAAGAGACATGGACAACACACGATAAAAGTAGAGAAAAAGCGTGTGTGTCTTATGCAAACATATCACACATGCATCTTCGACAACGGAGGCAAGGTGAGGAGATAGTGTGTGGTTGTTTGGAATCGAGAGAGCAAGACCCCTAGCACATGGCCAAGAGGGGTCTGACAAACAAGGGAGAGAGGTCGAGAGAGACGTACGGAGAAAATGCAGACATGGGGAGGAGAGAGTGTATGTTTGTCATAGAGAGATCCCCTGGAGATCATGATGGACTACATGGGTGTGAGATCGAGTGACAAGGTGTGTGCGCGATAGAAGATGCCCCGAGAGATATCGAGATAGACGTATGGATGGAAGGAGACAATATGTGTGTTCCTGATGGCTAGTAAGAGATAATCATACTTAGGAGGGGGGGAGTGCTTGCGCCTATGATGGATTGAGGGATTATGGTACTTAGGGGGGTGCGTGTCACATGGAGAGAGAACAAGGGCGGAGAGTGTTAGATGGGTCTATATGTATAGCGCGAGCGAGACATGTGTATGTGTGAACCAGGGAGATATAAGGCCAGTTTGGCTTGCGTCCTGAGCATATTTTGCCTGGCCTGGGGTTGTGGCTGGATTTCATGCACGCTTGTTTGGTTGCTACCCTGTGAAAAAGAAAGCCCGCTTGGCATGGGTTCCCTTGCACTTTAATTAGCCTGGCTGAACTCCAGACACTGCAAGTAGCCTGGCCCAGGCGACCGATTTTGAACGCCTGGTCATGCCTGGTCATGTGGCCATGAGGCTAACAGCAACATGGATGTATATTAGCATTAAATAATTGATGCATGGATTGATTGATGGGACGTTGATACTTTGCCTGGACCAGGCATGAACCAAACGCTTCAGCACCACACAAGCCTGGCCAGGCAGAAATATTTTACATCTCACGTCCACACCAGGCAGTACCAGCCATCAAGGCATGAGGGTCAGGTCACGAACCAAACTGACCAATAAAGTTTGAGAGAGATTGAGGATCCCCGATAAGGTTGAGTGGTGCATCAGATAGCTGAGAGGGGGAAAGAGATATTCCATCCGCTCGATAATGCAGTGCATGTAAATTTTTTAGAAGTCAAACTTTGGAAACTTTGATCAGGTTTACGCAAATATTATTTATATCTACAATACCAAAGATACATCATACAAAACTACATCTCATGGTGAATCTAATGGTATATGTTCGCCGTACTAGATGTAATTCTTTTTCTTCACGTACATGGTCAAACTTTGTGATGTTTGACTTTTCAATAAATCTATATGCTATGGACCGATGAGAGTGCCTCAGTCGAGACAGATCAAGTGCGTGTGAAGGAGAATGAGTAAGTGTGCAAAAAGAGTATGTGTGTGAAAGAGAAAGTGACAACAAACGATAAATTAGAGAGAGTGTGTGTTTTTTCGTTTCTTATGCGAACATATCACGCATGCATCTCCGAGATGGAAAAGCGAGGCGAGGAGATACACGAAGATAGCTAGTGTGTGATTGTTTGCAACAAAGAGAGACACCCCTGTAGCACATGTCCAATAGAGGTGTGGACAACAAGGAACAAAGGTCGAGAGGGACACATGGATGGCATGGACGCATGGGGAGGGAGAGAGGGTGTGTTTGTGATAGAGAGATCTCGTCGAGATCGTGAGGGGACTATATGGGTGGGAGATCGAGGGAGTGCGTGTGCCTACAATTGAGTGAGAGACCATCATACTTGGATAGCTGGGCATGAGATTGTGTGTGTGCGCGTGTGAGATGGAGAGAGAACGAGTGGGAGAGATAGAGTTTTAGATGGGCCTATCGAGTGCGAGTGAGATATGCATGTGTATGTGTGACCCAGGTGGATGGAGAGTTTGAGAGAGGGGGAAGAGCTCCGAGACGACATAGTGGTGCGTGAGAGAGTTACAGGCAAAGAGCCAAGGAATCTGTGTGCGTACGATGAGTGCACCCAAGATATCTAGCTTGGACTAGCTAGAGTATCATACATAGTGTGCGAGAGAGACCTATAGATGGTGTATATATGCATGCGAACTAGAAAGACCCCCCCACACACACATACAAAGAGAGAGAGAGAGAGAGGGAGAGAGAGAGATGGAGAGAAAGGGAGAGGGACGAACAAGGTTTTTGTGTCAGATGCGTCCGACAGAATTGAAGATTGTCG
>NC_041380.1:68332670-68362979 GCF_002162155.2 Triticum dicoccoides | reverse complement strand
GAGAGAGAGAGAGAACAGGAGTCCGGGAGAGGGGGAGGTCGCGTTTTATGCATCAAAGACTGATATAAACCATGTTTCGATATAAACTTGCATTCAAATATTTAAATTGGAGAACATGTTGTCTGCAATCCACACATGAACGGATATATGCGTATATCAAACAAGTTCATTAATTTGACTTTCAACATGTTCATAGAGTACTATAATACTGTACAACATGCTACTCGATTGAGGTGTTCAATTTTGGATTTAGTTCAATATTTTGACCTACTGAACGAGCTATTTCATTGAATCGAGATATTTCATTTTGGGTTTGATTCGCGTTTTTGAGTGGGTCAACTATTTGTCATATAGTAAATCGCTAGCAACGAGCATGTAAAAACACATTACTCCCGAGCATCATCTCTCCATCTAAAAAAGAAGTGGCAAGCTAATATTTCAAAATTTGATCTGAATCGACTTGGTAAGGTAGACGTGGATGCTCGTTCTCCTAAAATTTGAACAAACTGTTAAACATTCTCTCTTATCGGTGGAATTCGCCCGAGCAAATAAATGGGAGACGTGAAATTACTGTCCTATGTGGGACACGCATCAATTGGCCCGTTGTACATCGAGGGTAGGTTCGTAACTTCATCCAAGCGCGCCTTCTCCTTGGCCTAAATGACATGTGCCGAATAATTCATAAACCATGGTCGGCAAAACACGCTCTCCTCGCCCGAAATAGCTCGCACCCACTATTTCAAAACACGCTCTCCTCGCCCGAAATCGCTCGCGCCCACTATAGTTCAAAACACGCCCTCCTTGCCCGAAATCGCTCCCGCCCAGAGAAGCAAAGTTACTCTACTATCCCCGACCCTCAGTACACAGACCCAAGCTGAGAAGCCTATAGGCAAGGGTAGAACTGTAACTCCCCCTCACATTTCAGACAAATGCGTCTGTAAGACATGGTTCCACTCCCCTCCCAATTTCCCCCGCCCGCCCCCATTCATACCTCGTGGGCGCCAAATCACCTTCTCCCCGGGAAGCTCCCTTCTCCCGAGCCGCGAAACCTCAGCCCCACCTCCATGGCGCCCCCACCGCACCAATTTCACAGCCGCCCTCCTCCCTAATGCCGGAGACATTGTCCATTTGTCGTCGTGCACTGGGTCGTGTGCCTCTTACTCCGTGCTGCTGGTGCTGCCTCGACGACGGCCGCGTGAACCGTACCGGAACTTTGGATCCGTCTAGAGTCCTGGCGCTGCTTCGGCGTAGCCGTCGACCGTCGCGACATCGCTCTTTCCTTGCCGTCGGTCGCCACCGCAACCGCGCCGGCCTCACCGACTCGGCAGCTAGACCTGCCCACTTCACCATGCCGCCAGATAGGTCGCACCCTCATCTCAAATCACTTTATTTAGGCGTCAGTTGTCTGGATTTTTATTCTGGGCCAATCGATTTGCAATGGGAAGCAGCACCCCTTGAGGCGGCAGAGCTCCTAGGCTGCCGGTTGGCTGGTGTCTAACGTAAGGGTGCGGGGCCGCAAGTTCACCACGGAAGCAGCGCTTAGATGGCTATCTTTTAGAGTTGCGTGGGTTGAGGGTACTGCCACCGCCGGATCTGGATGACGGGGAGTCTTTGTGGATTGGCCCGGGGCGGCGCAACCATGGCAGTTCGGTGGGGCGGGGAGCGGGGTTTTGGCTGGGGCCACGAACGGCGGAGGCAGGCTGCTCTGCCGTTGGTCACTGGCTCTTCGGGGAAGATTCCGAAGAGTGTCAGCCGGGAGGCACAAGACGGCCAGCCATCCGGCGTAGATCTGCAGTACCAAAATAAAATAAAATCATGTGACCCCAATATAGTCTTCAGTCAACAGACGTGTGACCACTCTCGTACCTTGCTGTTGATCTCTTAGTGTATTTCTTCAGATCACAGAGATATGTCGTTCTTAATATTATGCGTTATCTGCATCTTCAGACACACCGTCTTCTGACTCACCGCAGCTGCTCCAACAAGGGAAGCATACACCAGAAGGGAGCTATAGTCTCCACTCAACAGTTCCCTGCATCGAATGCGCGTGCCCGACATGCACAGCCACAACAACGGCAGGGCCATCGACAAGTCAGCACATGATGCTCACTCCTATGGATGGCAGCTAGATAGGTTGTACCCTCATCTTACTTGTGTGCAACATTTATGGCTTTGTTATTCATCTAAGCATGGAAAATAGATCATCACATTTCACTGTATATTCATGCTGATCTCTTACGGGTCTTGTTCATGAGTTAACGTTGTTCCATAGTTCAGCTAAGATACTTGTTCTTTAGGTAACACTATTCCATAGTTATCATCCATCAGCCAATGCTATCCCACAGGCTGGTGATTATAGTATTATACCACTTCTAGTATTTCCTATGTTGTTCTTTAATACTTTTGTGTGCCATCTAGTTAATCTTGAGTACAAACGATACATATTATGTAGCTTTCCTCTGTGTTTTCCCTTTAGTTTATGAGACCTGTTGCTGCTAGTTAACCCCAGTCCTACTATTTATGTCGTCTCCTATAGGCACTCATTACATAAATCTAACTACTAGTTGTCTTCCATGCATGTCAGATATAATTGCACACACTGATATATCCACAAGAACCTCAAGGAGCAATGTAAAGGCCAATAAACTTGATGTCAATGATACCCAATATGATGGAACATGTAAAGGCAGTTCTTCAGAAGACTTGCAGAAAGATGATGAATCCTCTTCACCCCACAAGGTCCTTGCTCTAACTTGGCCTATGATATGGGTACAACATGCACATAATGTCCTGGAGTGTATCTACTCCGTTGCAATGCCATGTGCTTAGCATGCTAATCATGCACGTAAATATGTCATGCCTTCCTGTTTTTCAGTACATATTCCATTCATGATAACATGTTTTCAAATTCAAGTACTGTCATTCTACTCTATCGCAATGACATCTGCTTAATTTGGACATCATGCTTCTGAATATCTTATGCATTGTTATTCATCAGTATGTACTTCATCTATCTACCATACCATGTTTTTTACATTGAAGTGCTGTTCTAGTGCTTTGTTGCAATGCCATCTTATTTTCCCAATCATACACGTGTATGTTGCCTTAGTTATTTCTGTATGTATTCCGCTAGCACACATTTTTACATTCAACTAGTGTTTTTTTGTGTTGTCCTGTCGTATCCCTAGCTCTTACACCATACTCCCTCCTTCCGGATTACATGTTGCCGAAATGGATAAAAAGGATGTATCTAGAACTGAAATACGCCTAGACCATCCATTTTTTTCCGGATGGAGGGAATACATGTCAATATGTCATGCCTTTCTATTCTTCAGTACCTATTCTTCTATACAAGGCATGCAAGGGGAAGACGACTATGTTAGAATCTGAAGGGTTACAAACAAGGCCTTTGCAAAAGATCCAAACGCAAGGAGATAATAAACCAACTCCAGTTTTTATAAATACTGCTCCAGCACAGAGAAACCCAACTCCTACTGATAATAAGCAGATTCCAGTGGCAACTAGTCCGCTTCAGTCCAGCAAAAATATGTCAACTCAATTCTAAGAAGCGTGTGCGTATCCTTGCATCATGAAATTTTATAGCATGCTGATCATATTTTCTACATGTTTCTTACCCATCTCTCTTTTAGAAAATAAGCTTAACAAATAGAAGATTTTCTGCAATGGTATCGTTTATGAGGAAAGATTCTTGCAGGAATTCTCTGTGCTCCAATGTAGATGTAAGTACCTGTTGTATATCACTATATTTTTACATCAGCATGTATTTTGTTAATCGGCATGAATCCAACATTTATCTGATCTAAATTTAGTTGTAGCAAAATGTATGATTAAAGACCACAATGTTGATTTTTGCAAGGAAAACTGCCTGGTAGTTCTGCATCCTGAGCTGCATGAGTGTACTATCTCATATCAGTGGGTTTGAATACTTTGGTTCTGCAGTGGATTTTTCAGTGGTTTTTTACTATGTTGTCCTTTCGTATCCCTAGCTCTTACATCATACTCCCTCCGTCCGAATTAAATGTCGCAGAAATGGATAAAACTGGATGTATCTAGAACTGAAATACGCCTAGACCCATCCATTTATTTCCGGATGGAGTGAATACATGTCAATATGTCATGCCTTTCTATTCTTCAGTACCTATTCCATCTCTGATGTAGCATGTTTTATAACTGAATCACCATTCTTCTATATAAGGCATACAAGGGGAAGACGGCTATGTTAGAATCTGAAGGGTTACAAACCAGGTCTTTGCAAAAGATCCAAACGCCAGGAGATAATAAACCAACTCCATTTTTCATAGATACTGCTCCAGCACAGAGAAACCCAACTCCCACTGATAATAAGCAGATTCCAGTGGCCAAAGAACTAGTCCGCTCTAGTCCAGCAAAAGAATGTCAACTCCATTCTAAGAAGCGTGTGTGTATCCTCGCATCATGAAATTTTATAGCATTCTGATCATATTTTCTACATGTTTCTTACCCGTCTCTCTTTTAGAAAATAAGTTTAAATGATACAAGACTTCCTCCATTGGGATCGTATTCGAGGAAAATATCTTGCGGGAATTCTCCGTGCTCCAGTGCTGATGTAAGTACCTGTTGTATATCACTATATTTTTACATCAACATGTATTTTGTTAATCGGCATGAATCTAACCTTTATCTGATCTAAAATTAGTTGTAGCAAAATGTTAAAGGTGCCAATGTTGATTTTTGTAAGGAAAACTGCCTGGTAGTTTTGCGTACTGAGCTGCATGAATGTGCTATCTCATATCACGCACATTATTGAATTGTAGTGCTTCTCTGGTTGCCCATTCATTCATTGTGTCAATGTTGCTTTCGTATTAGCTTACCTGGCTGATGATAGCTGTGCCATATTGTGTTAATTTGGTGTAGGCTAGTTGCCCAAACATTCGTTGTGTCAATGTTGCTTTCCTATTATCTGACTTGGCCAATGATAGCAATGCTAGTGTGTTAATTTTGTGTAGGCTACTGAAGATAAGAAGACAAACTCTGAAAACAGCAAGGCAACCCCATTGTTTCTTTCCAGTAAATCTAGGCCAGGTAATATGGCAATAACTCATGATTAATCTGTTTGGTTCCCGTCCTAATTTACGTTATGATGCAGTGGTCAAGACACTCTCCACTATCAATAATACAAGCCTGCCAAAATTGCCATTTGAATCTGTTCAGTATCCTCTGTCTCGAATGCAACGGAATAAATGTATGTTTGTGAACCAATTAATGGTTGAAGCAATGATGGAAATGGTGGATGAATCAGAGGTGCAGAGTCGTGCGACACAACAACTAATCAATGTTTTCAGAGACAGTGTGGCAAAGCAGCAAGAACTTGCCCACATGCTTATGGGCGTCATCTGTGCCGAGGTTGCAGATTGTGACGTTGTAGATGGTTAGGTTCTGCTCATTTATTTGCACTGGCCTCAATCTTTGATTGCCCAGTGGATGTAATTTCCTGTAATATATTCTGGATGTGCAACGTTATTCCCTGTATGTCGTACCTTTGCTCGTCGTAATGGGATCAAATTATCTAATTTGGCCTAAAGACATGAATGAACTTTAGTGGGCCCATTAAGTTAATGGGCCGTTACTAGGCCGAAAGTTAATGGCGGCCCCTCTTACCTTCCGGGTCATTAATAGGCCGACATCGAAGCGGGCAACAGGTGGCCCCAATTTATTTCACGGGCCGTTAACAGGCCGTTACTAAGTTTGGGCTACATATGGCCCAACTATACTGTAGGCCTTTAGCAGGCCGAAAGAGACAGCGGGCTTGTATTGGACCATGAAGAGCATGGGCTGCTAAGAGCCCGAAAGTCAGGTCGTATTATAAACGGCCCAACTGTGTTGTGGGCCTTTAGCAGGCCGAAAGAGAAACCGGGCTGGTATTGGACCATGAAGGGCATGGGCCGTTAAGAGGCCAAAACTAAGGTCCGACTACAAATGGCCCAACTCATTTATGGTCTGTTAACAGACCGAAAGGCACACAGGGTCGGGAACTGGCCCAACACTTAAATGGGTCGCTAAAAGGCCAAAACTCAGGTCCGACTACAATTGGCCCAACTGATTTATGGGCCGTCAACAGGCTGAAAGTGAAACCGGGCCAGAAATTGGCCCGACACTTAAATGGGCCGCTAAAAGGCCGAAACTCAGGTCTGACTACAAATGGCCCATCAGATTTATGGGCCGTCAACAGTCTGAAAGACACACCGGGCCGGAAATTAGCCCAACATTTAAATGGGTCGCTAAAAGGCCGAAAGATGTACATCCTGAAAATTGGCTCATCCATTAAATGGGCCCTTAATAGGCCGAAATCTCATCGGGCCGATATTGAGCCCAAATATATAGCGGGCTATTAACGGGCTTGAACTAACGATGGGCTGCAATGGTGTCAAATCTTTAACGGGCCGAATTGGCACATCTCGTATGGGTCGTGGGCTTAAATGGACCTAACACAAGTAGGCCTTATATGGGCCGGCCTACTAATTTTTACTGGGCCAGCCTTTTTCACCGGAATGGGCCACTGTTGGGCCGTGCTATGTGTCGACCTATCATAGGCGCCTCCTGTCCAATGAGTGGATGACATCTGTCCCAACGATGAGCCGACACGTGTTTCCTCTAGCCAATGATGATTTTACACGTGGAAAATTCCCATTGGTCGGGGCTCTTAACGGGTTATCGGATCCAAAACCTGACCTGATAGCTTAACGGCGTTCCATTATGGTGGATGCCACGTGTCAGTCACCCTTGACGAAAGCACTTCTGTGACGCGCGATTTATCGTCATGGAAGTGGACACTTCTGTGATGATAATTTTGGTAATGTCATGGAACACTTCTATGACAGCACAGGTATGACTATCTTGATTCTGTCATAAATTTGTCATGGATGTACATGCATGACAAAAAACGTGAGCTACTATGACAAACATGTATCATCACGGAAGTGTATTTTTTTGTATTGAAGGTATCAACAGCTATAGCAACAATGACAGGCTATGCATCAGAATAGGATTAACGGAAAGCAGTAACAAGCTACACTACTCTAATGCAAGCAGTAGAGAGAAGAGTAGGTGATATCTGGTGATCAAGGGGGGGTCTTGCCTGGTTGCTCTAGCAACAGAGAGGGGTCGTCAACACAGTAGTCGTACTGGGTAGCAGCGGCATCGGTCTCGGTGTCTAGAGGGAGAAGAGGGGGAAGAAACAATAAATATTAAGCAAACAAATGCATAGCGATGCATGACATGACAAGTAGCGGTGCTAGGGGTGCCCTAACGCGGTAAAAGGTGGTACCGGTGAAGGGGGGAAACATTCGGGAAAATATCCCCGGTGTTTCGCGTTTTCGGACAGACAAACCGGAGGGGGAAAGTTGCGTGTTCGCTATGCTAGGGATGCGTGGCGGACGAACGGGCTGCATATCCTGGTTTGTCTCATCGTTCTGAGCAACTTTCATGTACAAAGTTTTTTCATCTGAGCTACGGTTTATTTGATATTAATTTTAAAAGAATTAAATCATTTTTAGGATTTATTTAATTATTTTAATTCACCATTATCTAGAATAGTGTTTGCTGACGTCATCATGACGTCGGCATGACGTCAGCAGTTGACCTGTTCAACCTGACAGGTGGATCCCGTTCGTCATTGACTGTTTAGTCTAATTAGGGTTTAATTAACTTAACTAATTGATTAGATTAATTAAAAAAGATTAATTAACTTAATTAATTCATTAATTAATTAATTTAATTATTATTTACTTATATATTTATTTATTATTTATTTATTTTTAATGTTTTTCTTTTAAAACATTCTGGGAGGTGGGGCCCCACTGTCATTGGCCTGGGGAGGCCTAGCGGGCACGCGGGCGACGGTTTACGGGCGCGGGCACAGGGGAGCGCCTAGACCGCACGGGCGCACGCCCAGGGCCGCGGCAACGGCCACTACAGGGGCGGGCGGGCGCCGGCCGGCGAGCAAGGGGCCGCGGGCGAGGTCCGGCGATGTTGACCGCCGTACGCAACAGCATAGCGGAGGAGGAGCGGTGAAGCAACGGTGAACGGGGCGGCGGGAGCGCGGGCAAGGCCTCATGCGGCAGTGGACGCGGTGAGCGGGTGGAGGGGGCAGCGACGAGCGCGGAGTTAAGTGAGGCCAAGGTGAGGGGCGCGGCGGAAGGGATGGCCCTGGGTCGCGGTGACCACGGCCGGCGCAGGGGAGACGGGTGCGGAGCAAGGCTGCTACAGCGAGGTGGGGCGCGGCACGCGCACGAAGGATAGGGAGCGCGGCGTGCTAGCGCGTTCGACGCGAGCGCAGCGCGAGCAGCGCGGGGCTTGGCCCGAGCACCGGCCTGGTCGGGCGCGGTGGATGGCGTCCAACAAGGGGAGAGGGGAGGCGCGGCATCTCACCGACGGATGCAGGGAAAAGGCAGTGGGCGCGGGGACGAGCTCGGGGGGCGGTTCGGTGACGGAGAGGACGGTTGCGGTGGTGGCGCACGACGACGACGAGGCGGTTGCGGCCCGGTGACGGGGGAACGACGGAGAGGAGATGAGGACGGGGCGGTCCGGCAGGGAGGAGGGCGGCACCGGGGTGGGCGCCGGCGTCCGGGCGTGGGGCGGCGTGGTCGCCGAGGTTCCCTGCCCCTCGATCTGGATCGGGGAAAGGGCAGAGGGAGCGAGGGGAGTGGGGGTGAGTGGGAGTGGTTGCCCTAGGGTTTCGACCGACATGGGAGGAAACGTGGAGTGGGGTGGGCCGACCTGCGGCCTGGTGGGTTGAGGCCCAAGGGGGGCGCAGTGGCCAGCTGGGCCAGTCGGCCCAGTTGAGGGGGGCTTTCTCCCCTTTACTTTTTTTGTTTTAGTTTTAGTTTTTATTTTTATTTATTTTCTTTTATGTTTTAATTCATTTTAAAATACTTTGGCATTTTACAAAAATGTGTTTTTTACACCATAATTACATATGCAAATTATGGCACCGCCCGAACATTTTTGTTTTAATTTTTGAAAACTTTTATTATTTAACTTTATTTTAAATTTAAATTGAATCGGTTTTGACCTAACGGTAGATTAGCAACAGTAATTGTGGTGACGTGGCAATATTAACAGAGGTTTACTGTAGCTTAATTATCCGGGCGTCACAATGTGTTTCTCTCTCAAAAGGTGTGTACAGCAAAGATGATTGTGGTAAACTAAAAGCAAAGACTCAAATCATACAAGACGCTCCAAGCAAGACACATACCATGTGGTGAATAAAAATATAGCTCCAGGTAAAGTTACCGATGAACGAAGACAAAAGAGGGGATGCCTTCCGGGGCATCCCCAAGCTTAGGATTTTTGGTGTCCTTGTATTTTACCTTCGGGTGCCTTGGTCATCCCCAAGCTTAGGCTCTTGCCACTCCTTGTTCCATAATCCATCAAATCTTTACCCAAAACTTGAAAACTTCACAACACAAAACTTAACAGAAAATTTCGTGAGCTCCGTTAGCGAAAGAAAACAAAACACCACTTCAAGGTACTGTAATGAACTCATTCTTTATTTATATTGGTGTTAAACCTACTTTATTACAACTTTTCTATGGTTTATAAACTCTTTTACTAGCCATAGATTCATCAAAATAAGCAAACAACACACGAAAAAGAGAATCTGTCAAAAACAGAACAGTCTATAGTAATCTGTAACTAACGCAAAGTTCTGGAACCCCAAAAATTCTAAAATAAATTTCTAGACGTGAGTAATTTATCTATTAATCATCTTCAAAAAGAATCAATTAAATATCATTCTCCAGTAAAAAGTTGTAGCTAATCTCGTGAGTGTTAAAGTTTCTATTTTTTACAGCAAGATCGCAAAGACTTTCCCCAAGTCTTCCCAACGGTTCTACTTGGCACAAACATTAATTAAACACAAAAACACAACCAAAACAGAGTCTAGATAAATTATTTATTACTAAACAGGAACAAAAATAAAATTGGGTTGCCTCCCAACAAGCGCTATCGTTTAACGCCCCTAGCTAGGCATAAAAGCAAAGATAGATCTAGGTATTGCCTTCTTTGGTAGGCAATCCATAAGTGGCTCTCATAATAGATTCATATGGTAATTTAATTTTCTTTCTAGGGAAGTGTTCCATGCCTTTCCTTAACGGAAATTGGAATCTAATATTTGCTTCCTTCATATCAATAATTGCACCAATCGTTCTAAGGAAAGGTCAACCAAGAATAATAGGACATGAAGGATTGCAATCTATATCAAGAACAATGAAATCTATGGGCACATAATTCCTATTTGCAACAATAATAACATCATTAATTCTTCCCATAGGTTTCTTAATAGTGGAATCCGCAAGCTGCAAGTTTAAAGAACAATCATCAAATTCACGGAAACCTAGCAAATCACACAAAGTTTTTGGAATCGTGGAAACACTAGCACCCAAATCACACAAAGGATAGCATTCATGATCTTTAATTTTTATTTTTATTGTAGGTTCCCACTCATCATAAAGTTTTCTAGGCATAGAAACTTCCAACTCAAGTTTTTCTTCATATGATTGCATCAAAGCATCAACGATATGTTTAGTAAAAGCTTTATTTTGACTATAAGCATGAGGAGAATTTAGCACGGATTGCAACAAGGAAATACAATCTATCAAAGAGAAATTATCATAATTAAATTCCTTGAAATACAAGATAGTGGGTTCATTGCTATCTAAAGTTTTGACCTCTTCCATCCCACTTTTAGTAATTTTAGCATCAAGATCAAAAAAACTCTGAATTTTTGGGACGCCTTCTAACTAAAGTTGACTCATCTCCAGTCCCATCATTATCAAGATTCATATTGCAAAACAAGGATTTAATAGGAGACACATCAATCACTTTTAGATCTTCATCCTTATTATCATGAAAACTAGAAGAACATGCTTTCACAAAGCAATCTTTTTTTGCACGCATCCTAGCGGTTCTTTCTTGGCACTCATCAATGGAAATTCTCATGGCTTTGAGAGACTCATTGATATCATGCTTAGGTGTAATAGATCTAAGTTTCAAAGAATCAACATCAAGAGAAATTATATCCACGTTTCTAGTCAACTCATCAATCTTAATCATTTTTTCTTCAATCAAAGAATTCAAACTCTTTTGCGAACTAATAAATTCTTTAATACTAGATTCAAAATCAGAGGGAATCTTATTATAATTTCCATAAGAATTGTTGTAGGCATTACCATAATTATTAGAGGAATTACTAGGAAACGGCCTAGGATTAAAATTACCTCTATACGTGTTATTACCAAAATTATTCCTACCAACAAAATTCACATCCATAGATTCATTATTATTCTCAATCAAAGTAGACAAAGGCATATCATTAGGATCAGTGGGAGCACTCTTATTAGCAAACAATTTCATATGTTCATCCATCTTTCCACTCAAAACATTAATCTCTTCAATTGCATGCACTTTTTTACTAGTAGATTTTCAGTGTGCCATTGCGAATAATTAACCATAATATTATCTAGGAGTTTGGTAGCTTCTCCTAAAGTGATTTACATAAAAGTGCCTCCCGCGGCCGAATTTAAAAGATTTCTAGAAGCAAAATTCAATCCGGCATAAAATTTTTGTATAATCATCCATAAATTCAAACCATGTGTAGGGCAGTTACATATCATTAATTTCATCCTCTCCCAAGATTGTGCAACATGCTCGTGATCAAGTTGCTTAAAATTCATAATATCGTTTATAAGAGAGATGATCTTAGTGGGAGGAAAATACTTAGAGATAAGAGCATCTTTGCACTTATTCCATGAATCAATACTATTCTTAGGCAAAGACGAAAACCAAGCTTTAGCACGAGATCTAAGTGAAAACGGAAATAGCTTCAGTTTAACAATATCATTATCCACATCTTTCTTATTTTGCATATCACACAAATCAACAAAGTTGTTTAGATGGGTAGCGGCATCTTCACTAGGAAGGCCAGAAAACGGATCTTTCATGACAAGATTCAGCAAAGCAGTATTAATTTCGCAAGATTCGGCATCGGTAAGAGGAGCAATCGGAGTGCTAATAAAATCATTATTGTTGGTATTGGCAAAGTCACACAATTTAGTATTATCTTGAGCCATCGTGACAAACAAGCAATCCAATACACAAGCAAACAAGCGACAAAGAGGGTGAATGGAAAGAGAGAGCGAAAGGAAAAGAGGGCGAATAAAACGACAAGGGTGAAGTGGGGGAGAGGAAAACGAGAGGCAAATGACAAATAATGTAATGCGGAGGATAAGAGTTGTGATGGGTACTTGGTATGTCTTGGCTTGGCGTAGATCTCCCCGACAACGGCGCCAGTACCTCTTGAGCATGCGTTGGTTTTCCCTTGAAGAGGAAAGGGTGATGCAGCAAAGCAGCGTAAGTATTTCCCTCAGTTTTTGAGAACCAAGGTATCAATCCAGTAGGAGACCACACGCGAGTCACCTCGTACCTACACAAACAAATAAGAACCTCGCAACCAACGCGATAAAGGGGTTGTCAATCCCTTCTCGGCCACTTGCAAGAGTGAGATTTGATAGAGATAATTATGATAAGATAAATATTTTTGGTATTTTTATGATATAGATTGAAAGTAAGGAATGCAAAATAAAATAGATTGGAAACTTATATGATGGAGAATAGACCCGGGGCCATAGGTTTCACTAGTGGCTTCTCTCAAGATAGCATAATTATTACGGTGGGTGAACGAATTACTGTCGAGCAATTGATAGAATTGAGCATAGTTATGAGAATATCTAGGCATGATCATGTATATAGGCATCACGTCCGTAACAAGTAGACCGAAACGATTCTGCATCTACTACTATTACTCCACACATCGACCGCTATCCAGCATGCATCTAGAGTATTAAGTTCAAGAGAACAGAGTAATGCTTTAAGCAAGATGACATGATGTAGAGGGATAAACTCATGCAATATGATATGAACCCCATCTTGTTATCCTCGATGGCAACAATACAATACATGTCGTTTCTCCTACTGTCACTGGGATCGAGCACTGCAAGATTGAACCCAAAGCTAAGCTCTTCTCCCATTGCAAGAAAGATCAATCTAGTAGGCCAAACCAAACTGATAATTTGAAGAGACTTGCAAAGATAACCAATCATACATAAAATAATTCAGAGAATATTCAAACATTGTTCGTAGATAATCTGGATCATAAACCCACAATTCATCGGATCTAGACAAACACACCACAAAAGAAGATTACATCGAATAGATCTCCAAGAGAATCGAGGAGAACTTTGTAATGAGATCCCAAGATAGAGAAGAAGCCATCTAGCTAATAACTATGGACCCGAAGGTCTGAGGTAAACTACTCACACATCATCGGAGGGGCTATGGTGTTGATGTAGAAGCCCTCCGTGATCAATGCCCCCTCCGGCGGAGCGTCGGAAAAGGCCCCAAGATGGGATCTCATGGGTACAGAAGGTTGCGCCGGTGGAATTAGGCTTTCGTGGTGCTCCTGGATGTTTTTGGGGTACGTAGGTATATGTAGGAGGAAGAAGTAGGTCGGTGGAGCAACGAGGGGCCCACGAGGGTGGAGGGTGCGCCCCCTGCCTCGTGACCGCCTCGTTGGTTGCTTGACGTCCACTCCAAGTTCCCTGGATCACGTTTGTTCCAAAAATCACGCTCCCGAAGGTTTCGTTCCATTTGGACTCCGTTTGATATTCTTTTTCTGCAAAACACTGAAATAGGCAAGAAAACAGCAATATGGGCTGGGCCTCCGGTTAATAGGTTAGTCCCAAAAATAATATAAAAGTGTAAATAAAGCCCATTAATCATCCAAAACAGAATATAATATAGCATGGAGCAATCAAAAATTATAGATACGTTGGAGACGTATCAGTCGCCAGCAGCGGTTGAGACACGGAGGGCTAGAGAGCTCCTTCAGACAGCGTTGGTACAGCAACAGGCTTACTCTTACAGCTGTGATAGGATTCGTTCCACCACTCGCCTGAGCCGAAGTTATAGCAGACGTCTTGATGAGCCGGCAGTGTCAAGCAGTGGACGGAACCATAACCCGCCGCGAGGGCATAACCCGGCGGGCGGTGGTGCTGATGCTCAGAATATGGTGGATCAAGGAAGAGCCCGTCGAGAGGCCGAGCTGGCGGCTCAGTATGCAGCTCGTCAACCAACTCCGGTTCGTCCAACCACCTCGGTGGAGCCGGGTGTAACCTTTAGTAACTTGGGCGTGGCATGCTTAGGACCAGATCTACGTAATGTGCGCGTGCCCAAAGATTTCAAGGGTCCTTGCAAAGTGCCTACCTATACAGCCGATTTGAGTCCCGAGGCATGGATTGAGAGCTATGAGATGTCCATGGAGTTGCTGGATGTCAGCGATGTTGCGTGTGCTAAGTATTTTCCCTTGATGTTAGAAGGTACGGCCCGCACTTGGTTGAAGGGGCTCCCTGTCAATTCCATCGGGTCATGGGCCGAGTTGAAAGCTTGGTTCATTCAGAACTTCAAAGACACATGTAAACAGCCCATGTCAATTGTGGATCTGGCCTCCTGTGTTCAAGAAGAAGGCGAGTCAACGACCCATTGGGTACGTCGGGTCTCAACAATCTTGCACTCATCAGATCGCATCAATGCTGACTCGACGGTGTTGATGTTGGAGAACAATTGTCGTTTCATGCCCTTGAAGCAGAAGTTAGGGCGGCTCAAACGTCACTGCAATGATATGGGGACACTCATGGCGGCTCTGGTTAAATATGCTGACTCTGATAGTACCAAAGACCCCGAGTCTGATGAAGATAAAGCGGGGAAGGGAAAGAAGAGCAGCAACACTAAGGGGCAACAGTATAACCCGGGAGGCAACGGTAAGCGCAAAGCTGATAATAGTTTTGACTTTGTGGCTAACACCAATGCACAGAATAATGGTCAGTTGATGACCCACAAGTGTAGGGGATCTATCGTAGTCCTTTTGATAAGTAAGAGTGTCGAACCCAACGAGGAGCAAAAGGAAATGGTAAGCGGTTTCCAGCAAGGTATTCTCTGCAAGTATTGAAATAAGTAGTAACAGATAGTTTTGTGATAGGATAATTTGTAACGAGCAACAAGTAACAAAAGTAAATAAGGTGCAGCAAGGTGGCCCAATCCTTTTTGTAGCAAAGGACAAGCCTGGACAAACTCTTATATGATGTAAAGCGCTCCCGAGGACACATGGGAATATCGTCAAGCTAGTTTTCATCACGTTCATATGATTCGCGTTCGGTACTTTGATAATTTGGTATGTGGGTGGGCCGGTGCTTGGGTGCTGCCCTTACTTGGACAAACATCCCACTTATGATTAACCTCTATTGCAAGCATCCGCAACTACAACAAAAGTATTAAGGTAAACCTAACCATGGCATGAAACATATGGATCCAAATCAGCTCCTTACGAAGCAACGCATAAACTAGGGTTTAAGCTTCTGTCACTCAAGCAACCCATCATCTACTTATTAGTTCCCAATGCCTTCCTATAGGCCCAAACAATGGTGAAGTGTCATGTAGTCGACGTTCACATAACACCACTAGAGGAGAGACAACATACATCTCATCAAAATATCGAACGAATACCAAATTCACATGACTACTAATAGCAAGACTTCTCCCACGTCCTCAGGAACAAACGTAACTACTCACAAAGCATAAACATGTTCATAATCAGAGGGGTATTAATATGCATATAGGATCTGATCATATGATCTTCCACCAATTAAACCAACTAGCATCAACTACAACGAGTAATTAACCCTACTAGCAACCTACTAGCACCAATCCCGGACTTGAAGACAAGAATTGGGTACAAGAGATGAACTAGGGTTTTGAGAGGAGATGGTGCTAATGAACATGTTGATGGAGATTGCCCTCTCCCGATGAGAGGAGCATTGGTGATGACGATGGCGATGATTTCCCCCTCCGGGAGGGAAGTTTCCCCGGCAGAACAGCTCTGTCGGAGCCCTAGATTGGATCCGCCAAGGTTCCGCCTCGTGGCGGCAGAGTTTCGTCCAAGAAGATTGCTTATTATTTTTTTCCCATCTAAAGACTTCATATAGCAGAAGATGGCCACCAGGGGGCCCACAAGGTAGGGGGCGCGCCCCCCACCCTCGTGGGCAGGGTGTGCCCCCTGGTGAATTTCTTCCGCTGAGTATTTTTTATATATTCTAAAAACGTCTTCCGTGAAGTTTTAGGACTTTTGGAGCTGTGCAAAATAGGTCTCTAATATTTGCTCCTTTTCCAGCCCAGAATCCCAGCTGCCGGCATTCTCCCTCTTTATGAAAACCTTGTAAAATAAGAGAGGATAGGCATAAGTATTGTGACATAATGTGTAATAATAGCCCATAATGCAATAAACATTGATATAAAAGCATGATGCAAAATGGACGTATCAACTCCCCCAAGCTTAGACCTCGCTTGTCCTCAAGCGAAAGCCGAAAATCGAAAAATATGTCCACATGTTTAGAGATAGAGGTGTCGATAAAAATAAAATACGGACATGAGGGCATCATGATCATTCTTAGAACAGCAACTTATATAATTCCTGTCATATAATCTCTTATGCTAGAGTAATAATTCAATCACAATATCAAGTATGAATCGTAAACTTCATTGAAAACTAACAAACTATAATCTCAATCATTGAAGCAATTGCAATTTATCATAACATAGGAAAGAGTCAATGTATAAGAGCTTTTCAGCAAGTCCACATACTCAACTATCATATAGTCTTTCACAATTGTTGACACTCACGCAATACTTATGGGTATGGAGTTTTAATCAGACACAGAGAAAGATAGGGGGTTATTGTTTTGCCACCCAACGTTTTACCTCAAGGGTAATGTCAACAATAATAGTTCATGAAGACTCACATCCAATTAGCCATATATACCAGGATCGTTCCAACACACTGTGCTTGCCAAAGGATAAAATATAAAAAGGAGGGGTGAAGATCACCATGACTCTTATGCAAGGTAGGAGATAAAAGTTAAAGATAGGCTCTTCGCAGAGGGAAGCAGAGGTTGTCATGCGCTTTTATGGTTGGATGCACAAAATCTTAATGCGAAAGAACGTCACTTAATTTATATTGCCACTTGTGATATGGACCTTTATTATGCAGTCTGTCGCTTTTATTTCTTCCATATCACACGATCGTATAAAGCTTATTTTCTCCCACACTAATAAGTCATACATATTTAGAGGGCAATTTTTATTACTTGCACCAATGACAACTTACTTGGAGGATCTTACTCAATCCATAGGTAGGTATGGTGGACTCTTATGGCAAAACTGGTTTAAGGGTATTTGGAAGCACAAGTAGTATCTCTACTTGGTGCAGTGAATTTGGCTAGCATGAGCGGGAAAGGCAAGCTCAACATGTTGGAGGATCCAAGACAATATAATTTATCTCGGACGTAAGAAAACATAACCCATTAAGTTGTCTTCCTTGTCCAACGTCAACTCTTTAGCATGTCATACTTTAATGAGTGCTCACAATCATAAAAGATGTCCAAGATAGTATATTTATATGTGAAGACCTCTCTTTCTTTATTACTTTCTATTAATTGCAACGATGACCAAAACTATGTTTGTCAACCCTCAACAACTTTTATTCATCATACTTTTTCTATGTGAGCTCATTACTCTCCATAAGATCCACATGATCTCTTTGTTTCTTTTTTTCTTTCTCTTTTGTTTTATTCACTTAGGATCATGGCAAAATAATCAAGCCCTTGACTCAACACTAATCTTTATTATATAGCTCACTGACTCGATTACATAGAAGGATAATAAAGCAAAACTCACAACTAGATCATACTAAAAACTTTTATTCTACTAGATCAAGATATTACCAAAAGGATCGAACTAAGAAAACGGTAAAGATAAAAGTGATGGTGATACGATACCGGGGCACTCCCCCAAGCTTGGCAGTTGCCAAGGGGAGTGCCCATACCCATGTGATTATGTCTCCTTTGTTGATGAAGAAGGTGGAGTTGTTGATGATGGAGTGGACTTCTTCTTTAATTTGCGCTTGAGGACAGCATTTTGGTCCCTTAGGTCCTCGATCTCCTGCTCCAGGCTCAGTATCTTTTTGCATAGTTCTTGTTTGTTTTCCTGCAAGAGGCGAAAAGGGATAAACTTGATCTTAGGTTTATTTATTATGTCAGGGAGGCTTGAATTTTTGAACTCCACATGCATGTCCCCAGGTTGAGGTAGTGGGACTTCATCTTCATCTGAGCTCGTCTCCTCCTTTCCCTTGGGTTCATAGTCCTATTCTTCTTCCATAGACCAACCACAATATGCTCCACATCCCCATAGACTTTAGGATCTGTAAGGTAATCAGCCACATAACTCTCTCCTTCCGAATCCTGGGACGACATGTTGCTCAAATCTGCAGCAGGATAGCTCGAAACAAAGACAGGAGATTTTTGCGTGATAAGGAGGTCAAAACCCCCGGGAGATTATATAATGAATTTTTACCAACCAAAATACGTGTCGTGTATGAAAGCGGAGTCCGGAGAGCACACGAGGTAGGGGGCGCCCAGTAAGGTAGGGCGCGCCCTCCACCCTCATGGAGGCCTCGTGTCCTTCCCGGGCTGCTTCTTATTTTTTCTATTTTTCTAAATATTCCAAAACGAAGAAATATTACCTTAAAACTATTTTGGAGTCGGTTTACTTACCGTACCACATACCTATTCCTTTTCGGAGTCTAAAACATTTCGGAAAGTGTCCCTTATGTATTCCTACGGGGTTACGGTTTCAATAACATTGGTCTCAACATTTATGGGATTACCTGAGATATAATGTTTGATCCTTTGACCGTTCACCACCTTTGGATTTGTGCCTTCGAAGTTGTTTATTTTTATGACACCGGAACGATAGACCTCCTCGATATTGTAAGGACCTTCCCATTTAGAGAGAAGTTTTCCTGCAAAAAATCTTAAACGAGAGTTGTATAGCAATACATAGTCACCTACATTAAACTCGCGCTTTTGTATACTTTTGTCATGCCATCTTTTAACCTTCTCTTTAAATAATTTGGCATTCTCATAGGCTTGGGTTCTCCATTCATCAAGTGAGCTAATATCAAATAACCTCTTCTCACCGGCAAGTTTAAAATCATAGTTGAGTTCTTTAATAGCCCAATATGCCTTGTGTTCTAGTTCGAGAGGTAAGTGACATGCTTTTCCATAGACCATTTTATACGGAGACATACCCATAGGATTTTTATATGCAGTTCTGTAGGCCCATAATGCATCATCAAGTTTCTTGGACAAATTCTTTCTAGATCTACTAACAGTCTTTTGCAAAATTAATTTGAGTTCTCTATTACTCAATTCTACTTGACCACTGGACTGTGGGTGATAAGGGTATGCAATTCTGTGATTAACATCATATTTAGCAAGCATTTTACGGAAAGCACCATGAATAAAATGTGAACCACCATCGGTCATTAAATATCTAGGGACTCCAAACCTTGGAAAAATGACTTCTTTAAGCATTTTAATAGAAGTGTTATGATCAGCACTACTAGTTGGAATAGCTTCTACCCACTTAGTAACGTAATCAACAGCAACTAAAATATGAGTATATCCATTAGAGGAAGGAAAGGGTCCCATATCAAATGGTTCAATAACAAGTGAATAGTTCATAGGCATTTCTTGACGTCTACTAATATTACCAATTCTTTGACATTCATCGCAAGATAAGACAAACTTACGGGCATCCTTGAAGAGAGTAGGCCAATAAAAACCAGATTGCAATACCTTATGTGCAGTCCTATCTCCAGCATGGTGTCCTCCGTAAGCTTCGGAGTGACACTTGCGTAGGATATGTTCATGTTCATGCTCAGGTACACAATGTCTAATAATACCATCTACTCCTTCTTTATAAAGATGTGGGTCATCCCAAAAGTAATGCCTCAAATCATAGAAGAACTTTTTCTTTTGCTGGTATGTGAAACTAGGTGGTATAAATTTAGCAACAATGTAATTAGCATAATCAGCATACCATGGAGCAGTATGAGAAACATTTATAACATTTAATTGCTCATCAGGAAAGCTATCATCAATAGGTAGTGGGTCATCAAGCACATTTTCTAACCTAGACAAGTTGTCTGCAACGGGGTTCTCAGCTCCCTTTCTATCAACAATATGTAAGTCAAATTCTTGTAGCAAGAGAACCCATCTAATAAGTCTAGGTTTAGCATCTTTATTTTCCATAAGATATTTAATAGCAGCATGATCAGTGTGAATAGTTACTTTAGAATCAACAATATAAGGTCTGAACTTAAAACCAGCAAATACAACTGCTAAGAATTCCTTTTCAGTAATAGCATAATTTCTCTGAGCATTGTCTAGAGTTTTACTAGCATATTGAATAACATTTAGTTTCTTATCAACTCTTTGCCCGAGGACAGCACCTACAACATAATCACTAGCATCACACATAATTTCAAAGGGTAAATTCCAATCAGATGGCTGAACAATAGGTGCAAAGATCAATGCTTTCATAAGTATTTCAAATGCTTCTACACAATCATCATCAAAGACAAATGGTATATCTTTTTGTAATAAATTAGTCAGAGGCCGAGAGATTTTTGAGAAGTCCTTAATGAACCTCCTATAAAAACTGGCATGACCAAGGAAACTTCTTATACCTTTGATGTCCTTGGGACATGGCATCTTTTCAATAGCATCAACCTTGGCTTTATCAACTTCAATACCTCCTTCAGAAACTTTATGCCCCAAGACAATACCTTCATTAACCATAAAGTGGCACTTTTCCCAATTCAAGACAAGATTAGTTTCTTCACATCTCTGCAAAACTCAATCAAGGTTGCTTAAGCAATCATCAAAAGAAGATCCATAGACGGAGAAATCGTCCATGAAAACCTCACAAATCTTTTCACAAAAGTCAGAGAATATAGCCATCATGCATCTTTAAAAGGTAGCAGGTGCATTACATAAACCAAAAGGCATACGTCTATAAGCAAAAGTACCAAAAGGGCAAGTAAAAGTAGTCTTTGATTGATCCTTAGCTGACACAAGTATTTGAGAGAAACCAGAATAACCATCTAGAAAGCAAAAATGTGTATGTTTAGATAATATTTCTAGCATTTGATCGATAAAAGGTAAGGGGTAATGTTCCTTTTTAGTAGCCTTATTTAATTTGCGGAAATCAATTACCATCCTATAACCAGTAATAATTCTTTGAGGGATCAATTCATCTTTATCATTAGGAACGACAGTAATATCTCCCTTCTTAGGGACACAATGGACAGGACTTACCCACTGACTATCAGCAACAGGATAAATTATACCTGCCTCAAGGAGCTTTAGTATCTCCTTTCTTACCACTTCTTTCATTTTAGGATTCAGCCGTCGTTGATGATTACAAACTGGTTTAGCATCTTCTTCCAAATTAATTTTATGTTGACATAGAGTGGGACTAATGCCCTTAAGATCATAAAGAGTATACCCAATAACAGCACGGTGCTTCTTCAGAGTTTTCAATAATCTCTCTTCTTCATGTTCTGAAAGGTTAGCACTAATAATAACAGGATATATCTTTTCTCATCAAGATAAGCATATTTAAGAGTATCAGGCAACGGTTTAAGCTCAAACACGGGATTGTTGGGGAACGTAGCAGAATTTTAAAATTTTCTACGCATCACCAAGATCAATCTATGGAGTCATCTAGCAACGAGGGAGAGAGGGTGCATCTACATACCCTTTTAGATCACGAGCGGAAGCATTCAAGAGAACGGGGTTGATGGAGTCATACTCGTCGTGATCCAAATCACCGATGATCGAGCGCCGAACGGACGGCACCTCCGCGTTCAACACACGTACGATTGGGAAGACGTCTCCTCCTTCTTTATCCGGCAAGGGAAGGAGAGGTTCATGGAGATCCAGCAGCACGACGGCGTGGTGGTGGAAGCAGCGGTGATCTCGGCAGGGCTTCGCCAAGCTCCAACGAGAGAGAGAGAGGTGTTACGAGGGGAGAGGGAGGCGCCAAGGGCTTGGGTGCGGTTGACCTCCCTCCCCCCGCTATATATAGGGCCGCTAGGGGGGCGCTAGCCCTAGGAGATGGGATCTCCAAGGGGGGCGGCGGCCAAGGGGGACTTGCCCCCCAAGCCAAGTGGGCACCCCCCACCCCTAGGGTTTCCAACCCTAGGCGCAGGGGAGGCCCATGGGGGCGCACCAGCCCACCAGGGGCTGGTTCCCCTCCCACTTCAGCCCATGGGGCCCCCCGGGATAGGTGGCCCCACCCGGTGGACCCCCGGGACCCTTCCGGTGGTCCCGGTACAATACCGATTACCCCCGAAACTTTCCCGATGGCCGAAAGTGGACTTCCTATATATAAATCTTCACCTTCAGACCATTCCGGAACTCCTCGTGACATACGGGATCTCATCCGGGACTCCAAACAACTTTCGGGTTACCGCATACTAATATCTCTACAACCCTAGTGTCACTGAACCTTAAGTGTGTAGACCCTACGGGTTCGGGAGACACGCAGACATGACCGAGATGGCTCTCCGGTCAATAACCAACAGCGGAATCTGGATACCCATGTTGGATCCCACATGTTCCACGATGATCTCATCGGATGAACCACGATGTCGAGGATTCAATCAATCCCGTATTCAATTCCCTTTGTCAATCGGTACGTTACTTGCCCGAGGTTCGATCGTCGGTATCCCAATACCTCATTCAATCTCGTTACCGGCAAGTCACTTTACTCATACCGTAATGCATGATCCCGTGACCAAACACTTGGTCACATTGAGCTCATTATGATGATGCATTACCGAGTGGGCCCAGAGATACCTCTCCGTCATACGGAGTGACAAATCCCAGTCTCGATCCGTGTCAACCCAACAGATACTTTTGGGGATACCTGTAGTATACCTTTATAGTCACCCAGTTACGTTGTGACGTTTGGTACACCCAAAGCACTCCTACGGCATTCGGGAGTTACACGATCTCATGGTCTAAGGAAATGATACTTGACATTGGAAAAGCTCTAGCAAACGAACTACACGATCTTGTGCTATGCTTAGGATTGGGTCTTGTCCATCACATCATTCTCCTAATGATGTGATCCCGTTATCAATGACATCCAATGTCCATAGTCAGGAAACCATGACTATCTATTGATCAACGAGCTAGTTAACTAGAGGCTCACTAGGGACATGTTGTGGTCTATGTATTCACACATGTATTACGATTTCCGGATAACACAACTATAGCATGAACAATAGACAATTACCATGAACAAGGAAATATAATAATAACCATTTTATTATTGCCTCTAGGGCATATTTCCAACAGTCTCCCACTTGCACTAGAGTCAATAATTTAGTTACATTGTGATGAATCGAACACCCATAGAGTTCTGGTGTTGATCATGTTTTGCTCGCGGAAGAGGTTTAGTCAACGGATCTGCGACATTCAGATCCGTATGTACTTTGCAAATATCTATGTCTCCATCTTGAACATTTTCACGAATGAAGTTGAAGCGACGCTTGATGTGCCTGGTCTTCTTGTGAAACCTGGGCTCCTTGGCAAGGGCAATAGCTCTAGTGTTGTCACAGAAGAGAGTGATCGGCCCCGACGCATTGGGTATGACTCCTAGGTCGGTGATGAACTCCTTCATCCAGATTGCTTCATGCACTGCCTCCGAGGCTGCCATGTACTCCACTTCACATGTAGATCCCGCCACGACGCTTTGCTTGCAACTGCACCAGCTAACTTCCCCACCATTCAAAATATACACGTATCCGGTTTGTGACTTAGAGTCATCCAGATCTGTGTCGAAGCTAGCGTCGACGTAACCCTTTACGACGAGCTCCTTGTCACCTCCATATATGAGAAACATATCCTTAGTCATTTTCACGTACTTCAGGATGTTTTTGACCGTTGTCCAGTGTTCCATGCCGGGATTACTTTGGTACCTACCTACCAAACTCACGGCAAGGTTTACATCAGGTCTGGTACACAGCATGGCATCACTACTAGGGAAAAGCCTATACACAGAATCTTACCAGCAGCGCGCTATAAAATCAGGCGCTGCTGGTAAGTAGCAGTAGCGCGGGCTGTGGAAACTCGTTGCTGAAACAAGTTTATCAGTAGCGCGCGCACTCCAAGCGGCGCTACTGCTAAAATTCCCACGACATCGCCGCGAGGCCAGTTATAGCAGCAGCGCGTTAAATAGACAGCGCTACTGCTACATAACGTAGCAGCAGCGCATTCAGGCAATAATCGCTACTGCTAAATTAACTACAGATCTCACTAGCTAGCCTCATCCACAGATCACACTCACACACACTCACGGTCTCCTCCTCACCCCCCGCGCCGCCGGTCCTCCCCCGTCGCCCCTCCCACGATCTGCGCCGCTGTCACCTCATCCTCCTCCGTCCTCCCTCCACTCGCCGATGGCCGCCCCCTCCTCGCTCCGCCTTCCTTCTCGATCCGTCCTCCCTCCACTCGCCGCCGGCCGGCCCCTCCTCGCTCCGCCTTCCTCCTCCGTCCTACTATCTTCTCCCTCCTCGAGTCGCCCCTCCTTGTCCCTCCTCCCTGATACATTTTGATTTAGTAGGC
Source organism: Triticum dicoccoides (assembly GCF_002162155.2). Taxonomy (NCBI): domain Eukaryota; kingdom Viridiplantae; phylum Streptophyta; class Magnoliopsida; order Poales; family Poaceae; genus Triticum; species Triticum dicoccoides. Next base: position 68,338,335 of record NC_041380.1, on the reverse strand, counting down.
TTTCATATGTAACATTTTGATTTAGTTGATTTAGTATGCTAGTGGATTTAGTATGCTAGTTGATTTAGTATGCTAGTTGATTTAGTCGATTCAGTTGATATGATTCAGTTGATATGATTCAGTTGATTTAGTAGGCTAGTTGATTTAGTTGATTTAGAACATTTTGATTTAGTTTATTTAGTAGGCTAGTTGATTTAGTTGATTTAGTAGGCTAGTTGATTTAGAACATTTTGATTTAGTTGATTTAGTAAAATGGCGCCACCACCAGCACCACTATGTCGACTGTGCAAGTCAAGGTGCGCCAGCAGCCTTGCAACTGGCAAGCTGTTCGGCATCTACTTCCATCCGAGTTTTTGTCATGCGGCGGTAAGAAATTAGATGAAATGTAACAACTATTTTAGTTTTAGTGTTGGCATTACTGCATTGTGTCATTTTGATTTTCTTACACAGATCGTCCCATGCAATGTGAGGTTGAAATTCAACAAGCTGACGGGACACACTGTGACATTTGAGGCTCCTGGGGGGCCGTACACTATGGAGGTCGAGAAAGGACGCAATATGTCGCAGATTGGAGGAGATGGATGGGCCCGTTTCCTCGCTCGCATGCGTCTTACTGGTGGTGAGTTGATCAGATTCTCCTTCAGAGCAGAAAGACCCAAGCTGGTTGTCATTTATATCAACCTGGTGGAAGATGATGAAGATGATGAAGATGATGAAGATAATGAGGACCCACTCAATGAAGATGATGAGAACCCACTTCATGAAGCCATCATAGCTCAAAGAATGAGACTGAGCGAGGAGGAGGTGTGCAACCTATGGAACATAATTCCGCCACGTGATGACTTTGTCGGGGTGCCATTCATGACCCGCCTGACAAGTACCATGGTCGATCGGCATGAAATGGTATGTTATACGTACTGCATGTAGTAATTTGATGATATATACATGATGTATTGTTATACTTACAAATCTAGTCGATGATATACTTTAGTGTAGAGTCTGATCACATGCTTAGGCTATTTATTAATTGATATGTTTTTCTTATTCAGAGATTGCCAAAGAACCTATCTGTGAGTTGTGGTATCGAGCCTGATGAAGAAGGCTCAGTTGGACTACGCCTTACCGCAAGGGGCTCCGTCACCACATGTACTTACCGCATGGGCACAGATGGTCGCACACACTTGAACTCGGTTGGGTGGAAGAGATTCCTCGTTGGCAAGAATCTTCGTGCTGGACAGGCCATCCTAATTACTATCAGGAACACCCACCGCCCAGGCTTGAGGATGATGATCGTCGTCGATATCATCTAGAACTACATATGTGTATGTGGCTATATCATCTAGAACTACATATGATGATCGTCATCGATATCATGTAGAACTACATATGATGATCGCCGTTGATATCATCTAGAACTAAATATGATGATTGTCGTCGCTGTCACCTTGTACTGCTTGAGGATGCATGTTGAGTATATATGAAATTGTTATCTAGTACTCCCTCGGTTCCAAATTACTCGTCGTGGTTTGAGTTCAAATTTGAACTAAAACCACGACGAGTAATTTCGAACCGAGGGAGTACTACCTAGTACCTATAATGCTTTATGAAATTGATATCTAGTAGTACCTAGTATCTGGAAATTGCAGTTTATCGAAGCTGGAATGGGGAAATGGTGAAAGATATGACAATAGCGCTGGACCGGGAAATCGCTACAGCTAAGTAATAGCAGCGCGTTCTTGAAAAGCGTTGTTGCTATAGTCAATAGTGGTAGCGCGGGTACAGGCAGCGCTACTACTAAGAGTTAGCTGTAGTGCCTTATTGGTAGCGCAGGTACCCGCGCTACTGATAGGACTAAAACCCGCGCTGCTGCTAGCCTTTTCCCTAGTAGTGCATACATGATAGACCCTATGGCTGAGGCATAGGGGACGACACTCATCTTTTCTCTATCTTCTGCCGTGGTCGGACATTGAGCTGAGCTCAATTTCACACCTTGCAACATAGGCAATAACCCCTTCTTGGACTGATCCATATTGAACTTCTTCAATATCTTATCAAGGTATGTGCTTTGTGAAAGACCTATGAGGCATCTCGATCTATCTCTATAGATCTTGATGCCTAATATGTAAGCAGCTTCTCCAAGGTCCTTCATTGAAAAACACTTATTCAAGTAGGCCTTAATACTGTCCAAAAGTTCTATATCATTTCCCATCAAAAGTATGTCATCCACATATAATATGAGAAATGCTACAGAGCTCCCACTCACTTTCTTGTAAACGCAGGCTTCTCCATAAGTCTGCATAAACCCAAACGCTTTGATCATTTCATTAAAGCGAATGTTCCAACTCCGAGATGCTTGCACCAGCCCATAGATGGAGCGCTGGAGCTTGCATACCTTGTTAGCATTCTTAGGATGGACAAAACCTTCCGGCTGCATCATATACAATTCTTCCTTAAGAAAGACATTAAGGAATGCCGTTTTGACGTCCATTTGCCATATCTCATAATCATAGTATGCGGCAATTGCTAACATGATTCGGACGGACTTCAGCTTCGCTACGGGTGAGAAGGTCTCATCGTAGTCAACCCCTTGAACTTGTCGATAACCCTTAGCGACAAGTCGAGCCTTATAGATGGTAACATTACCATCCGCGTCCGACTTCTTCTTAAAGATCCATTTATTCTCTATCGCTCGCCGATCATCAGGCAAGTCTGTCAAAGTCCATACTTTGTTTTCATACATGGATCCTATCTCGGATTGCATGGCTTCGAGCCATTTGTTGGAATCTGGGCCCGCCATTGCTTCTTCATGGTTCGAAGGTTCACCGTTGTCTAACAACATGATTCAAGAGGGAGAGGTCCGATCGTCGCTAGGCGAGCAAGATGCCCCCACGGGTGCCGGTGGCGGGGAGGAAGAAGTAATCTTCGAATAATAGGCCAAGCGTGTCAAGCACAATGGAATTGGTGACGGTCGCGAGTTTAATTTCTTGTAGACAAATGATGGATGGGGCGGCAGCGGTGATCACGCTGCGAACAGGCGTTCGCTTGGCGCCGGAGTTGAGGCCACGAACATTCCAGAAGATGGCTTTAAAGTTGTAATCCATAAAAAGAAGATGCAGGCGTTTGGGTTACAAGATCAGGGGTGCTAAGCCTCGATGAGCTGTGCGCTCGCCGCACGGGTGGTCTCGGGCAGCAAAGATGGGAGCTGCCAACCAAAGAAGTCCGCGAAGGCCTGCAGGACGTCCACAGCCAGGGGCTGCTTGAAGAGGAGGGCATACTTGTCGAGAATGTTGTTGGGGATGGGTGAATCATCATCCGCAATGAGGCCAAGGCGCCTGAGGAGCACCCTTTTAGCTTTCATCTCCGAACTGAGGCCAAGATCAGCGCGGGCGATCCGAAAACTGCGCCTTGGCATAAAGTTAGCTGGCAGTTCTTTTCTTCTACACCGTGGCTTGGGAGCAGGCAAGAGGGAAGAGGCCCTGACGGAAATCGCGTCGACAAAGGAGGCAAGGGGGCGTTGTTCGTGGCCATCTACATGGACTGCATGGCTAGGTCATCCATCCCAGCCGTAGTTGGCTCCTAGTTGGGTGGCTGAGCCTCAAAAGTAGCATCGGGCGGGGCAGAGCTGGGGCCGGGGTTGGTGGCAACAGGAGAGAGGACGATCGCCATGCATGGGGACGCGCTATGCAGCGATGGGACGGGTGCGGGCTCGGGGGGAGGCGACGGGGTCAAGCACGTTGGCCCCAGGGACCCGATCAGCGACAGCAGCGGCATCGAAGGCTGGGGCCTCGCCAGGCAGGGTATCCGAGGCCGAGCCGGCCAACCAATCCGAGCCAAGCAGGATCGGCGCGGGATCCAAGGGCGGGGAGGGGTGGCAGCTGGAGACAGGCGTGGTCGGGAGGGGCACAATGGCACAATCCTCAGACCTTGGGGGAGAAGGCATGTCAGTGATTGGCTCGTTCAAATCACCCACGTCTCCATCCCTCTGGGTCTCGCAGGAAAGCACAGGAGTGGACGGGTGGGCCGCATCAACAGGCGGTGGGTTGTCGGGGTGGGCCAGCTGCGTGGACAGAGTGGTGACGATGGGGGAGCCCAGCCTTTGACGGGCGGGGACCCGGTCAAAAGGTGGGAGACTGCCGGGGTGGGGCCCCAGGATCCCAGCCAAAACGCGGAACGGTGGAGGCCCGTGCGTCCGGTGGTGACCACGCTAGTGGCCATCCCGGCAAGGAGGAGGGAGCACGTTGTCCGGTTGGGCGGGAGGGAAGTCATGTTGCCGCGACCAACATGGGGGAGCGGGGGAGAGCTCGGCCCCGAGCCAGCATCGCCGGCGAGGGTGGCGAGGGCGGGGGTGGAGATGGGCGACGGTAGTCAAGACAGGAGGTGACATGAATGTGCACGGGGAAGCACGCGAGCCCGAGCGCAAAGCGCTCCGCACGATCCGGGTTGGCGTCGAGGTCCACCGCGTCGTCGTCTTGCACGAGCAGCTCGGAGGAGCGCGGGATCGCGTCGGGGTTGATGGTCCAGGCCATGAGCTTGAAGACGGACATGTCGGACATGTCCCTAGTTTCCAGCGCGAGGTGCTCGATTTTGCAGAACGAGGAGAGCAGGGTCTCGGCGGTGGAACGGTGCCAGGCATGGTCAGGGACACCGAACAGCTCGAGTGAGACGAGGAACCGCGCCTTCACCGGCTCGGAGCCCGCGGTCCGGCCCCATGGGTGGAAGATGAGATGGAAGCGGGGCGTGCGCACCCGGCTGGTGGCGACGCGGGCGCGGAGCGAGGGGTCAGTGAAGCGGATGAGGAAGTCCTCCGGAGCGTGCCGATGGAGCAAGAAGTCGCCGTCGGCAAGGTCACACTGGGAGCGAAGGGCCTCGGCAATCTCATCGCGAGAAACACCAGTGCGCCGACCCGCGACGATGAACAGGAGCGCGCGCTCCAGAGCGCGCTCGGCGTCGATGACCTCCTGGGAGCGGGACAGGTAGCACACAGCCGCTGCAGGGCAGGAAGCGGGGTGGTCGGAGAGCGGGGTGGCGACGGAGGAGCCAATCGAGGCAGGCGAGGAGGGGCGCGGGGACGTCGCAGGTGACGTGGTCGCCGGCGAGGGGTCGTCGAGCTGGCCCGTCGCGGTCCACCCGGAGGACGCGGGGGAAGTCGACGAGAGGCGTTGGCTGGCGGTGCATGCCTGCCCGGAGGACGCGGGCGTGAGCAGCCCGGACGAGGAGCGGGTGGACGCCGCCGAGCCAGCCGACGCAGGGCGGACGCCGTCCGTCAACGGGGAGGGGACGCGACGCTGGAGAGGAGGGGGGAGCGGCTGTCGGCGGAGGGAGGGGCGGCACGGGGGAGATGGCACTGCTTAGCTATGTGGCCGAAAAAACGACAACTTGCGCAGCGGATGTCCTTCCGACACTCAGAACGCGGGTGGGTGTCGAGGCAGCGCGGGCAGTCCCCCTCGCGCAGCCAGGAGGGGCGGGGGCGAGGCCGGGCCTCGGGACCCTGGCGCTGGCGGCGGGGATCACGCGGGCGAGGGCGCTTGCGGCCTCGGGCAACCTGCCATGCATCGTGCGAGCCCGCCGCGCCCGTCGGCATCCGGCAGATCTCGGAGCTGATTGGGGGGCAGGCGGCGAGGGACGCGCGGCAGGCTGGGAGGACGAGGGCCGCGTCGCCGACGGG
>NC_041380.1:68303906-68332286 GCF_002162155.2 Triticum dicoccoides | reverse complement strand
GAAGGGGGAGGGAGCCATGACGGCGAGCTGGGCGGCGCGGTCGGAGTGGCCGACGCCGGGGGCGGTGGACGCCGAGGCCAGAGTGGCCGCCGGCGTGGGAGCGAGGAGCACGGTGGAGCGTGAGAGCGTCCACGACATGGTTGCTCTGGAAACACCGCAACGCGTGTATCTTCGACCGAGCCACTCCCTCACTCACCCTCGTCTCCGACACCATCAAGGATGAGGCGTGCCTATGGGTAAAGGCAGGCGCCAAAGGGCTACTTAACATCATCCCTGGCGAGTAGCTACTAGGTTAGACTTTAGGGCTGAGCAGACCCCTGATTCCAAATTTGCTTCAACGCTTGTGCACCATGCCTCCTGTGTACATGGCCCTGTAAGCGTTGTATTCTCATGCTACTTTTTCCTTCTATTAATACAAAGATACGCAGCTTGCGTATTCGTGGAAAAAAATATATTTAAAGAAACGTTTTACGGCAGCCGACCGGACGAGCGCTGGGCCGGTCGCGCGTGCGTCGTTAGATCGACCAAAATCAGACGCTCCCCGTTGCACCCACGAGTGTTTCGTCAGGCCCACCACCGCATGCGCTTCCCAAGCCTTATCTTCTCAATCGGACCAGCTCTTCATTCTTAGCTACACAAGGCGTCTCCTTCCTCTGTCCATCTGATGCTCTTGCTGCTGGTCGGCGCCGCTTTTCACCACGCCATGGATTTTGTCTCCTTTTTGGCGATGTCTCTCACTCCCTCCTCTCCCAGCATCTTTTGCCTCGCTGCCATGGTCTCGCACCTTCGGTCTTCTCCGCGCGCTCCCCTGCGAGCTCGAGGTGACGACGCTCGCACATCCATGCGGTTGCAACATCATCTTTTTGCCATGTTGCCGTCCTCCTGCTACGCTTTTTTCGAGTTAACCGGTTGCAACTTTTTAATTTGTCAGTTCCAGCTTTTTATTTTGCGGGTCACAGCAATTTCATCCTCTAGCACCAATCTGATTCGCCGGTTCTAGCATTTTTTTCCGCCAGTAGTAGCTTTTCCCCTCACTGGTTCCAGCTTTTGGTTTCGCCAATCGCAACAATTCCCTTTTTGATAGTAGCATTTTTTTTATTCATCGCTTGTAGCATTTTATTTTGCCGGTAGTAGCTTTTGAGAACGATGTTTCCAGTTTTTAGTTTCGTCGGTGCCAACATATGCGGTCACCGGCTCCTGCAAATGTGGCCTTCGGCTCTAGCAAATTGTGTCGCTGGTTGTAACATTCCTAGTCGCCGGTTCCAGCAAATGCACCTGCCGGTTCCAACATCTTGTTTTGTAGCACTTTTTTGGGCCGGATTGGCATGCAGCCATGCGGGAATGGACGATGGCAAGCGAGAGAGGGCACTACACACCGGCGATGAACGTGGCCGCCCACGCCTCGCGAGGGAACACCCGATGGAGTCGTGCTGGGTCTAGTGACTCCATTCTTTTTTCTCTCCCCTGCTCGTTGATATGATTTAAGGAAAAATAATGGGGATGCAAGAGGTTAGGGACGAAGAGAGGACGGGGGACGCTGGCGTTGACCAGATCTGATGGCTGGGAGATGCCAAACCGGATGCACAGGGATCGACCGGCGCCCAGTACCGCCCAAATATTTAGCACGATACATCAATGTTTCAATGTTCATCTTTTTATCAGTCTTGCGGCACAATTGAATTTTTTTTTATTTGTTGAGTGTATATAGATCGTCAAGTCAAATCGTTCAGTTGTTTACCAAGAGACCAACAGATGTTCGCGCTCTTTGTTTGTTGCTTTTATATACCTATAACAAAATTCAATCCAGGGTGCAGTTTGTGAGCAACATTCCATACATCGGCCTGTAAGAATGGTCCTGTAACGAAATTCTTTGTTCTCAGTGCAGCTACTTCTAGCCTAACGAAATTCACTCCGGTGTGCAGTCCGTGAGCAACTTTTTTTTTCAGGGATGCAGTTTGTGAGCATGCTAGGACATGGTTACACCTTTCATACATCGTCCTGGTTGTAAGAATGGTCCTGTAACTCTCCTGGCCTCGATGAAAGTCTCAACTATGCAGTTCATAGGAACAATTGCAACGCTGCTCTATTTACTATGGTATATTGTCAGTTTATATGCACATTGCAACCAGAAACTCTAAAAAGGAATTGCATATTAATATTTGTCACAGCAAAGCGTTCGATTGCTCGAGTATAGTAGACCCTCGCTGGCTTCTGTTTCAAAAAAGAATAAAGTAGACACCGGCTGGTAAGAGAAAAGTTGTATAGCACAGCTGAATCAGAATGCTTGATAAGAGGATTGCGAAATCAACATGATAAACAACAGCAGTAATGTCTTGTTGCAATGTAAATAAGGGAAATCCTATGGCTACTTGAACTGCAAAGGGGCATCGAAACCCTGACGCCTGCTATTGCCGCAGACAACAGGCTGTGCTCTCCCTGCATACACACACCTAGGTGATCCAAGAGGCAACAAGTACGTACATGACAGGAACATAAATAAAAAGCAAACTTGATGTCGCAACATGTTAGTACTTGTCGGTAGCTCCCAGCCCCCGCGATTTCGGTCGTCTTACCGCGGTCAAGGGGTTGACAATGCCCTGGCCATCCTTCCCCAGGCCAGAACCGGGTACAAACCCCATCTTCACCATCATTTTGGATCCAAAACCCTTTGTATGCCTCTCAAAAGTGCCGCAGTCGTACATCTCCAGTAGCCGTGTGTTGCGCCTCGGTTCTGACCTGGTTCTACTCAGTTCTCGCCTTGCATTAGCCGGTGGCTCTGGCCTTGCTTTGGCCGGTGGCTCTGACCTTGCTTTGGCTGCCTCCAATTCGCTGTCAAATTCTACACCCAACCCAAGAGATTTGGGACGCTGAATTGCTTGGACAGGCTGCAATATGCCTTGGCCATCTTTGCCAAGGCCAGTGCCCTCGATGAATCCCATCTTCGCCATCATTTTGGAACCAAAGCCCTTGGTGTGCGTCTCAAAGGTGCCCAGCTTGGAGTCGCTTCCAACAACCTTCTCACATGACACATCGCCAGAAGTTGAGCCAACTGCTACTGCCTCGGTAACAGTTTCCGCCATAGTGCCAGAAGACACAAAAGATACAGGACGCTCCGCAAATGAGACCTTTTTCGTTGGAACGTTCTTCCCACAAGAATCGCTGTGCCTCGCCAATTTCCCTGGAGCTGAAAGACCCTTCGCTCTTGCTGGACCTTTGGAGCTGTTCCAGTTGACACTATAGTCCTCAGGCTCAGTCCCCAAAAGCTGGAATCAGTGAACAAGCCATAATTAGCAAAGAGATAGCTGAGAAACAAGAGAAATATCACAGACTATAGTCCCAGCAATGCAAACATAAAGACTACCTACCTTATCAAGTCGAACTTGACCATCTGCAGATGGCATCGAAGACTGTCCAGTTAATGTCACCGTAACAAACCTGTAAGGCAGGATTACTTGGTACCGAATAACAACAATATTTTAACAACATTTGACACAAATCCTATATAACTAGAGCACACAGCTAGGCTGTGAGCTGTGGAGGTCAGCTACTGTAGCATCACCCCTACAGCCTATATAAGAAGCAAGCACCCCATATGTAAAATGCAAGCTTGTAGCAATTGAGATATCTAATAAAGCTTCCCACTAATGGTAGCTCATTGCGTGTGAGAAGCACATCTCTTTAGAGAGTCCTGGGCAGCAGCTAGAGAGCTAGTGATTCTAACACTACATATTGCAACCAATTCCCGCAGCCACGCCGGGGTAGCCGGGTAGGCACATGCGATGCATTTTCTATTCAATGATATCGAGGGTAAAATGATGGAGAGGTGGAGTAATGTTTTCTATTTACTTGACTTAACCACTGGAGTAAATATTAAACATAATGCGCTACCACATGTAATACTAATTTTACCTGGTCATGTGGTAGTGACAAAAGGAAGCAGCATTTCTGGTCTTAACCATTTAACATGTTTCCACACTTATCTAATCACATTTCCGCAAGTGATATATAAAACAACAACAAAACCAAGGAAATCAACAAAGTGACTAAACATGAAAAGCACAGAAAAAAAAGGTGCATTGCAACACATGCTTGTGAATGGGAGGTGCAATATTCTGCAGCAAACTGTCCCATAACCATTACGGTAAGATAACCGTGTTATGGTAGTTGCTATATTCACGGACACATCGCTTACGCATTTGTCTTATTAGACAGTATTCACACTGAGCACGATCAGCGTGCAGGTCAGTGGCATACGTCTCGTATCAATGCCCATGCAATACAGAACAGTGGTTGGTGAGCCACTAATCCCTTTATCATTGTCCACAATAGGACTTATGGATAATTGCAGGAGAGGTAATGCACCTTCTGCCTCAAGATTATAACATACTGCAATAAATACGTATGAATCTACACCAGTAATTTCTGCCAAAGTTGCACACTTGGCGGCATGGTGGCGATGAATGATGCAAAGATCTTTGGCACTCCAACCAGACACGAACACACATAAATGGTATCTGCAATTTGGTGTTTTTCTTACTGAGCTGCAACAGAACCATATCCCAAGGATATTTAGCTTAACAATATTCAGCATCCAAGAGATGGGAACATGTATTATTATGAAAGTACGAGCCAGATGCATCATGATTCAAGATGACATGAAGTGCTATTACTGTGATAATTTACTTGATGGAAAGCATAAAGCTCATATTCCACTTTAGCATTACCTTTTATTGCCTGAACCTTGACACCCACTTTTCAATTGATAAATAGATGCGAGGCGTTGTACCTACAAACATTAAGGAAGAACATAATAAGTAATCCATGTGGGCACAAAAGGATGATAAATTGATTAATTTATGTAGCACCAGTGTATTAGTGTTTCATTATGTCCTATCTAAATTCCCCTTTAATTGCTTCATAGTGCAAGTAAGTTGATTACAGTCTACCAAGCAATGGCATATACAGTTTGTTGTCAATGTGGATAAAAAAAGTAGCACTTCTGTAGAGATCACACACATAAGTTGATTTGAGATATATTTTAATAATGTCACAATTTTGCTTCAAGAAGCAACCCAGCAACTGAATGGCACCCATACCTGAGAACAGTCCCGAGAGTGCATTGGCTGAAAGCACAACATATCAAGTTGATTGACAACCATCTTCCTCAGTTTCTGCATATCAGAAAGAGAAGTAATCCAGTTTCAGTAAACAAGATAGCTCAAAGTTAATATGGGCAGGTTGAAAACATTCGAAAAGCTACATAATGACATAACAGAGCAAGAGTGAAACAAGAAACATACAACCGTCATCAGCACCTGCATCACTATTATCACGTATATTCTAAACAAATGTGAAGATGAAATTACACAAATGACCAATGTACACGAGTGCGCTCAAAATGAAAATGATTTGATAGAACTAGTAGTAAATATCGCCCTCCTTTCATGCATTTCACCACAGACGTTTTAAGTTTCAACAAGAGCCATTTTTTTCTCCTATTCTGCAACTTGATATAAAGCAGCATTGTCTATTATATTACCTGCGTCCCAATTTAGTTGTTTTAAATTTGTCTAGATGCGGATGTATCTAGACATGTTTTAGTGTTAGATACATCCATATCTAGACAAGTCTAAGACAACTAATTCGGGGCGGAGGGAGTATCATATAAATTCATAAAATGCTCATATAACTGATCTTGAACTGGGTGGCAATAGCAAACTATAACACGAATATTCCAGTTATGATGCTTTAGAAACAAGCAAACAGATAAAATTTGCAAAGATCTTCAGAATAACCAAGTTCCGTAAAAAAGCCTAATTATATGACTCACAGTATTGATTTGCTCCAAGTCAACTCCTCTACTTAGCATCCGTTGACGGCGTTTCTTTGCAATGTGTTCCTTCTTGTGCTTCTTTTTTTCACCTAAATCGCATAAGCCAAATATTATGACTTTGTACAAAAAAATCCAGAAAAAAAATCCAAACACACGAGGAGACAGACACACATAAATATAGTACTACCTCTGTCTAGGTGAATAAGTCATTTGCGTAGCTCTAGCTCATCGATTTGAGAAATTATATATGTGTTATATGTCATGAAAAGTATATCACTAGATTTCTACATCGATGTAGTTTCTAAATATATATTTTTTGTCACATATAATACATATTTAGATAGTTAAATTGTCAACCTAGAACTACGCGAATGACTTAATCACCGAGACGGAGGTAGTAATAAAAAGATGAATAAACAAGTCTTTTAGGCTGGTTGTAATGGGGAATATCATATACTAGTATCATGCATATGATACTAGTCTACCTCTGTCTAATGCATAGTATCATATGTTGGTATCATAAAAGACTACATTTATTGCCATGCATGACACAAAGTAGCACATCATTTAATATGATACGGTATTATGATATGATACTCAAGCCTCTCTTTCTTCATTTAATTTTATGCCACTTCATCAAAATTGCTTAGTTGGCATGCATGATACTACCTATGATACTCCCATTACGGGCAGCCTAGTGACTGTTGGTTCAAAGCATAGGCGGGTTTCCCAACACGTAACCTATGTTTTGCGGTTTATATGAGCATACCACCTTTTTACAACTAGGAGCTAGAGGAGTATGTAATACTAAAGTTCAAAGCTAGCTTCCATATACAAACTAAATATAGATTCAATCCATACTGAAATATAGTCTTCAACTCTTCTATACCGAAATAGATAGCCAAAAACTACAGAATTAACAATAAAAAGATATTTGTAAGGTCAAAATTTCCAATTCACTGAGTACTGATTCTCACTTGCAGACAAAGTCTAAACGCATGGCATGCAGAGTTACTTTGTTTTTCCACATTAACTATCAAATTCAACCTAACAATCTTACTTCACACCACAAAGAAAAATAGCACAAAACATGGAAGGCTTTATACCTGGGACCCTCTGATATTTCTTGCTCTTCCTGGCCGCATCGGGCCAGGACCTGGAGAGCTGTGAGGACGATGAAGCCTTCGAACCCTTACTTGACCGATTTGCCATCCTTGCATCCTTTACCATCATCACATCCTCCAGCCCCATAACTTGTATACTAGCCAGGCCCCTGTCACAATCCCTGCCATTAGAGCTCCTTCCCTTCCGCCTTTCAGCCGAGTTGGGCATCTTCATCCCATACTGCTCAGATGCACGCATTAGTGCATAACCCTCAAGCTTTTCCTTGCCCTTCTTTAGGAACCCGTCCTCATCATCGTCTGTATCCATCTCATCATCATCTGAATCAACCAATTTCATGCCATTCAACCACCTACTGCTCAATAGCTCCTCGCTGCCACCAATCCCCTCCATGTAATCGGCAACAATCTCATCATCAACCGATGAGTCCCCAATGCTGAGACCCTCCTCGGAGTCTGACCCCGAACCGTCCTCATCAGACTCCGGATCCCCCTTATCATCATCACTATCTTCCTCATCGCTATCAACATCGGCATTGCGATCTCTCACCTCGTAATCGGAATCTGATTCCTCATCGGAGTCGCCCATCCCCTCTGATTCCGGTGATGAGGTATCCTCGCTGTAGATCCTGACTCCCCCGATGGAGATAAATCCACAATTCTGCCTCCCTTTGCCTTTAGCCTGCCTCGGCGTCACGAAGGAGACCTCCTCCAATTCCTCAACCTCCGCGTCCATCTCTTCCTCGATACGACCGTGGAATCCCAATCCAAGATGCGGCGCGCCCTCACCGGCCTCCTCCTGGCCCTCCGCCTCCTCGTCGCCGTGGAACCCAAGCCCGATCCCTCCGACCACTTCGTACGAGTACATCGACGCGGAGGCGGCCGGATCGGCGCAGGAGCCGGTGTCTATGGCCACCTCCAGCGCCCGCGTGGCCCCGCCGGCGGAGGCGGGGCACGGGCGAAGGGCGGCGGTGTAGCTGAAGGGGACGGCGTTGGCGGGTTCCGCCGCGGCGCCGCGCCGGCCGCCTCGGCCGCGCCCTCGGCCGCCCGAGGAGGAAGGGCCGAACGCGGCGGCGACGGAGGTGGGGGAGACGAAGGAAGGGAGCTCCGGGAGCGAGCGGCGGCGCCCGGCTCCGGCGCTGTGACGGGGCCCGCCGGCGGTGGGGTTGCGCTTGTAGCGGCGCTTGCCGCCGGCCATGTCGGCTAGGGTTACGGGCTGCTTTGGGATTCGTGCGGTGCCCGCGCTCGCCGAGGGAGCCCCTGCGCGTGTGGGGGGTCGGTTCGTTTGTGGCCCGAGTTTTGCAGGGATCGGAAACTTGGCTGCCGCGTCGGGGTGAGATATGCTCGTGGACTTGTGGTGTAGGTTTCGTAGAGGCCACGGCGGTTCCGACGCCGCGAGGTTGCCCAGGAGCAACTATAGCATATAGCATATGCCCTAAAATATGCCCTAAAAATTCGCACAGTAAAATCGTTTTAGGGTATATTGCAAAATGTTTTGGTGGGTCTTTACGGTATGATGTGTGCTGCAGCAGAACAGATCCTGTAAAAAATTACAACATGATCCCTAAAGAGTAGCATAAAGCACTCTAAAAAAAATTGAATTATAATTGACCAGCCCCTGGTTCTGCTCAAGTCCGCTCAATGCAGCAAATCGATTCGGCTCGATGCAGCCGGGGCAGAGGAGCTGGTCCATCGAGGCCGCCCCCAGGTTCACGTCGGCCGCGACCAATGCACCGGTCCTGCTCAAAAATTGAGCTTCGCGTGCAGCTGCATGCTGGTCCTGCTCGAGCTCTGATGCGTGCGCATTGTAGGCAGGTCTGCCTCGAGCTCCGACGCGCGGCCGCCGTGGGCTAGGGAAGAGGACATCGGGCTGTTCCCGGTAAGGCAGGGGGGTGCGACCTCCAAGCCGCCACCGTGGTGGAGCGCTGGTCGGTGGCGGTGAGGATGGCTGGGAATCGACCGTGGATGGTGGTGGCGGTGGCGAGGATGAGGTTTTATGGTATAGAGGGTGTTGTAAAATTTCCCACCTAGAGGATGAGGGTTTTTTAGGGGGAGTTGTATTATTTTTAACAATGCGACCGTTTTATTTTTGTTGTTTTGTTGTTTTATATGTTTTCCTTTTATTTTTTTTATAAATTTCAACAAATATTCTTGTTTTTTCCCAAAAATGATTCTGTATTTCAAAAAACGTTCAAAAATCTCAAATTCAAAATATGTCCTTGTTTCTCAATAAATGTTCAAAGATTCAAAATTGTTTGCATCTCCAAAAAAATCAGAAAATTCAAAAAATTCTCACTGTTTTTTGTGTTACTTGTTTTTATCCTTTTTGAAAAGTTCACCTTTTCGTAAATGGTTGGATTTTTCAAAAACTATCATAAAATTTAAATTTTTTTGGAATGTCAAACACTGTTTGGAATTTCCATAAATATCTTTGTTCTCAAAATTTGTTCACAAAAACTTTCCGCTTTCAAAAGTTTTTCTGGGATTTTTCATGTTTTTCGAATAATGTTCAAACATTTGAATAAATTCTTAATTAAAATGTTTATTTTATTGATTTTTTTATGTTTTTCGAAAAACTGTTCGCTATTTTGAGAAAATGTGTGTGTGTGTGCAAAATTTCTTCAAGTTTATAAAATGATTTATTTTTTAAAATTGGAACAATTTGTAAAATCCTAATCAAAATTTGAACATTTGTTTTTTAGATAGGAACTTTTTTCCGCAAAAAAGAACATGTTTTAGATAGACGAACAAATAATGAAAATTTCTGAACATTTCTTTACCAATTTTTTTAGAAATCTGAACAATTTTCGGAAATTTTCAATTTGTGATTTTTTTTACGAAATAAAAGAAGAAAAAGAAGAAACCAAAATAAGAAAACAGAAAAAACAGGGAAAACAGAACACTGCACGCTATAGTGAATCTTCGCTACATTGCTAGCTGATGGGCCGGCCTACCTGTGCCGCTGGGCGTTGACTATCTGATGCATTTAGCTTCAGATAGGACCCTCTGCGCAGGTGGAATATTGAAGCTGACGGAGCCCCTCCGCCTTCGCCCTCCCTTCAGGCGATCGTCACGGTCGTTGACGGGGTGGCCTCCCCGGAGATGATCGAGGCCGAGCTCAACCACCTCTACCGTTGTCAGTGGGACTGGGTGGTTACCCCCACCGCCAGCCACATCTTCTCCGTCGTCTTCCCCGACTCCGTCAGCTACGGCTACGACACGCGTAGTGGCCGGATCACCCTCGCCCTCAACCAGCTGGTTGTTGAGATCTCCAAGCCTGTTCTCGACGCCCAGGCCGTGGCCGTCCTCGACACCGCTTGGATCCTCATCTCCGGTCTCCCTGACATCGCGCGGTCAGAGCTTGTCATCCGCCAGATGTCTCGCCTCTTGGGCAAGGTGGTGGTGGTTGATGAGCTCTCACTGCGCAAGGAGGAGGAGGTCAGGGTCAAGGTCAAGTGTCTCGACTCCACCAGGCTGCACACCTCGGTCCGGGTCTTCTTCAACGACCAGGGCTTCGACCTCAGGATCGCCCCCGAGCCGCCCAACCACGTTGGACGCCCCCGCTCCCTCGACGTCGGTCCCCCAGACGACTTCCGGGGGGCCGGCGGAGACTACCACGGCCGTCACCACTCGCGCTCCCACCGCTCTGACGAGGAGGGGGAGTCCGAGGACTCCCGCTCTCCTCCTCCCTCGCCCCCCCCCTCCGGCTCCGGGGGGCAAGGGCCGCCAGGCCGCCCCAGGCCCCTCCGCTGATGACCCCCGATATCCGCGCCCATGTTGATGGCTTCTATCGCTCCCTCTTCTCCCCCGCTCCTCGGAGCGGCCTCTCTCTTGCCTTTGACTGCTGGACCGGCGACCGTCTAGTCTCTGACGAAGACAATGCCACCTTGACGGCCCCCTTCTCTGATCAAGAGGTCTGGGAGGCTATCAAGGGTATGAATCCCTCCTCGGCGCCGGGCCCGGACGACCTCCCGGTTCTCTTCTTCCAAACCTTCTGGAGCGTGGTCAAACCCGAGATCATGGCCATTTTCGAGGAATTCTTCGTGGGCTCGATCGACCTTGGCCGCCTCAACTTTGGGACCATCTCCCTCATTCCCAAGGTCCCTGGGGCGACTGACATCCGCCAGTTCCGCCCGATTACGGTCATAAACGTGATCTTCCGGATCTTGGCCAAAGGGTACGCCAATAGAGTGACCCTGCTGGCCGACCGGATCACTCACCCTAATCAGTCGGCGTTCATTCAGGGCCGGTTCATCCTTGATGGGGTCTTGGTCCTGCACGAGGTTCTTCATGAGGTCCGGGTCAAACACCTGAAGGCGGTCTTTCTGAAGATCGATTTTCACAAAGCTTATGACACGGTTAGCTGGCCCTTCCTTCGGGAAGTCCTTCTGCGCAAGGGATTTGACGACCGGTGGATCACGAGAGTCATGCAAATGGTCTCTTGCGGTCGCACGGCGGTCAATATTAATGGCGAAATTGGTCCCTTCTTCCCTACCCTTTATGGGGTGCGCCAAGGCGACCCCTTCTCCCCGTTCCTCTTCAACATGGTCGTGGACGCTTTGGCTTCCATTCTCGATAAGGCGAAAGCTGCGGGCCACCTCCGAGGCATCGCCCCCCATCTCTCCGGGGACGCGGGGATCTCCATCCTCCAGTATGCGGACGACACAATCATCATGGTCGAAGGCTCGGAGGTGGACATCGCCAATCTCAAATTCCTCCTCCTTTGCTTTCAGCAGATGTCGGGCCTCAAGATCAATTTTGATAAGAGCGATGTTATGGTGATGGGATACTCTCCCGAGGAGTCAGTGGCCATTGCCAATAGACTCAATTGCCGCTTGGGCTCGTTTCCTTCTACCTATCTGGGGACGCCCATCAGTCACTCGCGCCTCCTGGCCGCCGATCTTCGCCCCTCCGTGACCAAGCTCCAGACTAGATGCGAGCCTTGGCAGGGGAGGTGGCTGTCCAAGGCGGCCAGGACTATTCTTATCAACTCCTCCCTCTCCAGTCTCCTCTTATTTCTTATGAGTTTCTACAGCCTTCACGATTCTCTTCATAAGGAGATCGCCAAAATTCAGTCCCGCTTCTATTGGGCTGGGGAACACGGCAAGCAGAAGTATCACATGGTCAGCTGGCCTGACATCTGCAAGCCGAGGGAGCAGGGGGGTTTGGGGATCATGTGCTCCAAACGGATGAATATTGCCCTCCTCTCCCGATGGCTGTGGCGCATCTCGCAGGGCCACGGGGGCCTCTGGCTGGACATTATCCAGAATAAATACCTGCGCGGCCAACCCTTTGCCTTCTGCCAGAAGTCGGGTGGCTCTCAGTTCTGGCAGTCCCTTGTCCAGCTCCTCCCTGTGCTCCGCATTGGTACCTCTATCTCGGTAGGGTCTGGCCGTTCCACGTTATTCTGGTATGACCGTTGGGCCGGTGACGCCCCCTTTGCGGCTCGCTTCCCCATTCTCTTTGCTATCTCTGTCGACCCCATGATCTCTGTTGATAGGGCCCTATTTGACTTAGGGCGCCTCGCTTTCCGTCGGCCATTTGGGCCTGCGGAATCCGCCGCCTGGCGTGAGCTTCTTGAGTGCGTCGCTCTTCATGAGCCGCTGGTTGACGGCGTCCAAGACCGTGTTCGATGGCATTTGGAGCCGTCTGGCCAGTTCTCTACCAAATCGCTCTATGCGGCCATTGCCCCCTCCGCCGCCCCTCCCCCCCTCTCAATGGTTTGGTCCGTCCGCCTCCCTCTGAAGATCCGTATCTTCATGTGGCAGTGGATCCGGGGACGGATCCCCTCCGGTGTGGAGGTCCGCAAGCGTAATGGCCCGGGTTCTGGTCTCTGCCCCCTCTGTGCCGTCCCCGAGGACTCTAACCACATCTTCTTCGCTTGCACCTCTGCCCAGTTCCTCTGGAGCTGTTTTCGCGAGCTTGTCGGCGGAAATTGGACTCACACCAACTTCCCCGACCTTTTTGCTGAACTCCAAGCGTCCCCCCCGTCCTCCCGCCACATTAGGTGGCTGGAGGTTGGGACCCTAGCCTGGACTCTTTGGACTGTTCGTAATAAGCTTGTGATTGAGCGCTCTCCGCTTCGTCGTGCTACTGACGCTCTCTACAAATTCTCGGGTTTCCTGCAGCTTTGGCGGCCGCTTAGTCGTCTCCTGGAGCGCGACGCCATCTCCGCCTTCATCGCCGACCTCCGCTCGATGGTCGTCCGCCTGTCGCCGCCGCCGCCGCCCCCTCCGCCGGAGCCTGACTAGTCCCCTGCGTGGGTCTCTCGCCCGGCCTCGCCCGGTTTCCTTTTCTGTTTCTTTGGGCTTGTTGAGTTGTGCCCTCAGCAGTACCTTATGACTTTGTTGGGCTACTTGGGTGTGTGTGTCTGATCCTGTTGGGGTTGTGTGTTTTGTGGCGGTGTGCTTTATCTATAAAGCGGGGCGAAAGCCTTTTTCGGTAAGACTCAGGTGCTACCAGCCCTGCGAGGAGCGCAGGTGACCGGACTCTTCGACAACACAAATGCTGCTCCGCCCAGGATGGTGGAGGTCACAAAGGCTGACAAGACCACGGCCCTAGAGCTGAATCCGTTGTACGGGCCCTGGATCGCCAAAGACCAGCAAGTCCTGTCCTATCTCCTCAATTCCATGTCGCCAAAAATTCTTGCGCAGGTCGTCGGGAAGGACTCCACCTTCGAGCTCTGGACGACGGTGACAAACCTCTTCGCCTCACACTCACAATCCCGGATTACCAATCTGAGGATCGCCATCACCAACACCAAGAAGGGCAGCATGTCAAGCTTGGCGTACATGGCGAAGATGAAAAGCCTCGGGGATGAACTAGCTGCTGCCGGTCGTCCCGTCTCTGATCCGGAGATGGTGGACTACATCTTGGCCGGGCTGGACCGCGACTACGACTCCGTGGTGGCGGCGATCGGCGCTGTCAAGAACACCATCACCGCTGATGATCTCTTTGCCCAAATCTCTGCCTTTGATCAAAGGATGGAGATGCTAGGTGATTCTTCTTCAGGCGGATTTCACACATCTGCCAACGCGGTCTACAGAGGCCGCGAACAGTCTCGCGGCAGATCCCGTGGGCGAGGAGGACGAGGGCGTGGCCGTGGTGACCGCGGTGACCGCCAACCCCCTTCCTCCAACGGTGGCAACGGCTTTAGAGGGCGTCCTCGACAGCAGCAACAGCAGCACCAGGTGCGTGACCAGCAGCATGATTATCCTGAGTGCCAAGTATGCTACAAGCATCATCCAGGAGGTGCACGGGTCTGCTGGTGGCGCTATGAGGAGAACGAGCCAGAAGAAAAGGAGGTACATGCCGCCTCATATGGCGTGGACACAAATTGGTATGCCGACAGTGCAGCAACAAACCACATCACAGGTGAACTTGACAAGTTGACGATGCGGGAGAAGTATAATGGAGGCGATCAAATTCGCACGGCAAGCGGTTCTGGTATGGATATCACACACATTGGTAGTTCAATTGTTGAAAACCCTGTGAAAAATTTACATCTGGCAAATGTCTTGCATGTTCCTCAAACATCAAAAAATCTTATTTATGTTCATCGATTCACTCTTGATAACAATGTTCTTATAGAGTTCTATCCTTATTTCTTCTTGGTTAAGGACTTGAGAAAAAGGAGAATCATTCTTAGAGGACGGTGCGTGGGAGGCCTCTACCCACTCATATTATCATCATCATCTTCATGGTCCAATAAACAAGCAAATATTGTCACCAAGCTTTCATCCTCAAGGTGGCATAGTCGCTTGGGTCATCCATCTTCAGTCATAGTTAAATATGTTCTTAGCAAAAATAAACTCGCTTATGAGCCTAGTGTTGAGTCAGTTTGTGATCCGTGTCAACAAGCAAAAAGTCATCAATTACCTTACCCTATTTCTACTAGTGTGTCTACTGCCCCACTACAACTTATCTTTTTAGATGTATGGGGGCCAGCTCCTACTTTAGTTGGTAGATTTTCCTATTATATAAGCTTTATTGATGACTATAGTAAATTTACTTGGATTTATTTACTGAAGAAAAGATCTGATGTATTCCAAGTTTTTATTAGTTTCCAAAATCTTGTTGAACGCAAACTGAACTCCAAGATCATTGCTATGCAAAGTGACTGGGGTGGTGAGTATGAAAAATTGAACTCTTTCTTTCAAAAACTTGGCATATCCCATCATGTCTCTTGTCCTCATGCTCACCAACAAAACGGGTATGCCGAAAGAAAGCACCGTCACATAGTTGATATGGGACTTGCATTATTAGCAAATGCGTCCATACCACTCAAATTTTGGGATGAAGCCTTTTTAACTGCCACATATCTTATCAACTTGCTTCCAAGCAAAGTCATCAAATTTGAAACACCCATTACACGACTCCTAGGTGTCACACCTAACTACACATCTCTTCGCATCTTTGGTTGTGCATGTTGGCCCAATCTTCGACCCTACAACACACGTAAACTCGCTTTCCGCTCGAAAAAAATGTGTCTTCTTAGGTTATAGCCCCATGCATAAAGGGGTCAAATGCCTTGATGTTCCCACTGGTCGGGTCTACATATCCAGAGATGTTGTCTTTGATGAGTCTGTGTTTCCCTTTGCATCTCTTCATCCAAATGCCGGTGCACTTCTCCGTAAAGAAATCCTCCTTCCTCCACATCTTCGGTCTTTTGATCATGGGGGCAACAACAATTGTACTAATCAATGTGATGATGTTTTTGCTGGTACTGGTTCTTCTCTTATGCCTGTGCAGATTTCTGGAGAAAATGGTGCTCAAAATGATCAAAATTTCGAAGATATGGCTCAATTTGATCCAATATTGCATGCTGAGGAAGAGGACGAACCCGGCAAAGATAACGAAGGAGATCCGGCGGCACCTGACACTCCTGTGCGCGCGCAGGCCTCGGATCGCGCGGGAAGATCGTCATCGGATCGCGCTCCAGCCAGCTCCACTCCAGATTCCAGGGAGGGCCACTCCCGCGCGTCCACGTCGCCTATAGGCGGGACCAGCAGCGGGGCCGGATCCCCCTCATCACGCGCGCGCGCCCAGGTGCGGTCGGGCAGCGGATCCCCTGCGCCAGGTCGAACGGGTGACACCCGTGTGTCTGCAGGCGCAGCGGCCACACCGATGGCCGCGGGATCTCCTGCGCATATGGCGACAGATTCGCCTGCTGTGTCAGCGTGTGCAGATTCGCCCGGATCCTCTGTGGCAAGCATTCCAGTGGTTCAGCCAGAAATTTCTTCGCGAGTTATGACTCGGCTACAGAAAGGTATACGGAACCCTAAAATAAGAAAAGATGGAACTATACCATATGGGATGTTGTGTATTTCAGGAGAACCAACAACATTGAATAGTGCACTTGATGATCCTAAGTGGAAAAAGGCGATGGATGAGGAATATTCTGCACTCATGAGGAAAAAAACCTGGCATCTTGTACCAAACCAGAAAGGTAAAAATATCATTGACTGTAAATGGGTGTATAAAATTAAAAAAGGGCAGATGGCTCCATTGACAGGTATAAGGCACGTCTAGTTGCAAAAGGCTTTAAGCAACGTTATGGCATTGACTATGAGGACACATTTAGTCCTGTTGTGAAAGCTGCAACTATCAGACTTGTGTTGGCTATTGCTGTGTCCAGAGGATGGAGCCTAAGGCAGCTAGATGTACAGAACGCGTTTTTGCATGGTGTTCTAGAAGAGGAAGTGTTTATGAGACAGCCACCTGGGTATGAGAGTAAGAAATTACCACATTATATTTGCAAGCTTGATAAGGCACTCTATGGTTTAAAGCAAGCACCCAGAGCATGGTATTCCAGACTTAGCTTACAACTGAAATATCTTGGCTTTATTGCTTCCAAGGCTGATACGTCCTTGTTTATTTATAACAAGGCAGGAGTAGTCATTTTTGTGCTCATATATGTGGATGATATCATAGTTACAAGTTCTTCACAAAATGCTACTAATGCTTTGTTACATGATTTGAGCTCAGAGTTTGCCTTGAAGGATCTAGATGACTTGCATTTTTTCCTAGGCATTGAAGTCAAGAAAACTCAAGATGGCATTGTGTTAAATCAGGAAAAATATGTAAACGAGCTTCTGTCTCGCATGGGAATGAAGAATTGTAAGCCAGTGCCCACACATTTATCTTCCTTAGAAAAGCTTTCTGCATATGAAGGTGAGCCACTTCAAGAGGAGGAGAGCACAAGGTATAGGAGTACTGTGGGAGCGTTGCAATATCTAACTCTCACACGTCCAGATATTCGTTTGCTGTTAACAAGGTCTGCCAATACCTACATGCACCCACATCTGCACATTGGGCAGCTGTCAAGAGAATTGTGAGATATGTGAAGCATACTATGGGAATAGGACTTCATTTCAAACGGTCTAATTCCTCTCTTATTAGTGCATTCTCTGATGCTGACTGGGCAGGCTGCAGTGATGATAGAAGATCAACTGGAGGTTTTGCAGTATTCTTTGGATCTAATCTTATTTCCTGGAGTGCTAGAAAGCAAGCCACTGTGCCACGTTCAAGCACAGAAGCAGAATACAAGTCCTTGGCAAATGCAACTGCTGAAATTATCTGGGTTGAGTCACTTCTTAATGAGTTGGGGGTGAAGAAAAATCATATCTCGTGCTTATGGTGTGATAATTTGGGAGCAACGTATTTGTCTGCAAATCCAGTGTTTCATGCGAGGACAAAACACATAGAGATTGACTTCCACTTTGTGCGAGAAAGAGTTGCCGCAAAGAAACTTGAGATACGATTTATTCCCTCCAAGGACCAAGTAGCAGATGGCTTCACAAAGGCACTTTCAGCAAGACCATTTGAAGAGTTCAAGAATAATCTTAATTTAGGATAGTTGAGATTAAGGGAGGGTGTTAGAGAAAACGTGTATAATCTCAACCGACTTTCCCCCTCTCGTATCCTTCTCCAACTCTTGTAACTCTTTCCTTGTATGCCAAGGCAGGCTTGCCCCGATCTCAATATATACGACCCGCTCCTCATCGAGGGAGTTAAGGGATCGCTCATTATCTTTCAGAGCTAACTTGGTTATTGCTCCTATGTTGCTATTCGAAATTGGAATGAACTACCTGCTTTATGTACTTGCCTCTTCACAGAAATGGTTTGTCAGGACAGTAGATCCACATGTTGGGTTTCCATAGTATTACCGAAAAAGGCTTTCGCCCCGCTTTTTAAATAAAGCAAAGTTTCCATAGTATTTAAGCCAACATTCTAGGATGATCATTGGAAAAAGGCATGTCTCCTATGCTTATCCTTGTAACTTAAATTTGGATCTTCTATTTGCAGCTGTGGAATGTGTAAGCATCTTGTTTACAGACCTAGTAAATTATGACCTGTCTGCTATTCGTATGATGTGAACTTGATTTTCTTTGCCTCTCGATACACTTTGGATAAAGACAAGTTCATGTCTTCCTTAGGTAACGAGCACGAGCTCAGTTTGCCACCATTGTTTGGAACCTTCCCGTGGTAACTTTTGTTCCGTCAGCCCTCTGTTTCTTTGTATTACTCTTGTTCAAGATGAAATTTTTGGACACCCTGGAGTGTAAAGAAAAAAAGATATGTTATAAATGAGCTTTAATTTTTATGAATTGGTAAATAACCTCCCATCTAAAATAGTAAATGAAAACATTATGATCAATTAACCTTAGCTGAACATACTGCAGTGCCGAGTGAAAACTACATCCCTTTGTCACTGATCATCGATCAAACCTTGCCGTGGAGAAAAATCTAATCAAACAACCAATATTACTGAATCTTTGGTGACTATCACTTGAAGAAATCGCGGTAAAATCCCCGCGTCACTGCTCAAATTCAATTTGCTAAAAACGCCAGAAAAATTAAGCTACATATGTTTGACAGTCTCCTTATACATTCGTTTTGGTTCCAAGCTTGTATCTTGTTGGTCGAGTCCACCGATGCAGCAAGATTAAAATAGTGAAGATGCCTTTGCCTAGCCATGTTTCTCTAAGACAAATGTGGGTCGGACTGTCAGGTCCTTTTATTTTTGTGATGGTGCCCAACTCCTAACAACAGCTAGAAGTTGCAGTTGGTTGCAAGAATAAAGCGCTATGCATCATTTGGTGCAAGCAAGTCGTATTCAATTCAGTCTTATTTCAAAAAAGAAAATTTTACTCTTCAGTTGTGAGGAAAAAGAACAATTCAACAAAGTCAACGGAATGATGTACTGACCCAGGACACTGTACCAGGTAAGAATTCTTTGGTTGGTCCCTTCTCGCGGACCGTGAATTCTTTCGAATTCAAAAGGGCATTGACAGCCTAAGGACTCCAGATTTTCTGTTTTTGGCCTTTTGCTACCGAGCAGCTACTCCATAAGAAAACAGTGCGAACCTCCATGGTGAAAAAGGGAACAGGTATGCATCAACATATACATTCAGAGTTTTCCACTCCAATCTTAGCATTCAGGCTTTGTTAGATCTTCCTTTTTCTAAAAAGAAGATTTCATTTGACTTGAAGCAAAAATGTACTACCTCTATTCTTAAATGTAAGACGGCGCACTATTTATTTAAGAGAAAAGTATACCTTTTGTCCCTCAACTCTTGGTGAAGTCTAGATTTGGTCCCTCAACTTCAAAACCGGACAACTTGCACCTCTAACTACCGAAACCGGACAAGGTTCGTCCCCGGACTCGGTTTTGACCGGTTTTGGTGTTGACTCACCCCGGTTTTGACCCGTGCTAACTCATATTCCTGTATTTTTTTATATCCGTGAACTTTTTGAAATCCACATACACTTTTCAACTCCGCATAGTTTTTTCAAGGTCACATATTTTTTTCAAAAATAAACATACTTTTTTCAAATCAGCAAACTATTCTAAAATTCACATACTTTTTTCAAATCCGTAATTTTTTAACATTTACGTACCTTTTCCAAATCCCCGTATTTTTCCCAAGTTTGTGTAATTTTATCAAATCCAAGTATTTTTCAAAGCCATGAACTTTTTTTGAAATTCGCATACTTATTTCAAATCCACATGCTTTTCAAAGTCCGCATTTTTTTCCAAATCCGTGTTCCATTTATAATCCATGAACTTTGTTTGAAATTCACATACTTGTTTCAAGATGAAGCAATTTCTGAAATCCACATATTTTTGCGTAAAAGAAGTCCATATCCGCGTACTTTTTTCAAGTTCACATAAAATTTTCAAATTCATGAACTCTTTCAATAAAATGTACTCAAATTTGAAAGTGTACATCAATTTTAAACTAAATGAACTTTAAAAAAATACGCATATTTGAAAAAGTACATGAACTTGTAAAAAGTACGCAGATTTAAAAAAAGTACAAAATTTTTAAAAAGGTTCACGTATTTGAAAAAATAACCGAATTTGAAAACATCACGTGGACTTGGAAAAGGTATCCAAATTTGAGTCAGAACGGTCAAAACCGGGGTGGGACAACACCAAAACCGGTCAAAACCGTTACCAGGGATGAATCTTGTCCGGTTTTAGAAATTAAGGGTGCAAGTTGTCCGGTTTTGAAGTTGAGGGATCAAATCTAGACTCCGTCAATAATTGAGGGACGAAAAATATACTTTTCTCTTTATTTAAAAGAGTTGACCCTCAAAATAGTTTATTTCCTACTCCACCAAGGCATCTCATCATATTGATGCTCTTGACCATCTCCATTATTGCCCCCAGTTTTATTTGTTAGGTCACCTGTCATACGTTTCAGTTAAGTAATGAACTTCTTTCGAAGCCTAGACCTACAAACTACATTTGTTTTTCCAGCATAGCGTGCATATGCACGTCATCATATTGGTGCTCAAATCGTGCATAGGAAGGCACAGGTATCCCTCAAATAGTGATGCACGGAAGTGCCATGGGCCATCAATGCGAGCAAGAAGCATTCAACTGGTCGAGTTGACCTTCTTGTCGAGCATAGGCGTCTTCTTCGCTTGCTCCAAGTGATTTCTTCTTCCCTGCTGGTCGTGGCCTCTGTTCCAGTTGCTCTACCATCCAGTTGGGAGGTCCTCACCACCACTCTTCTGCAAATGGTATGCAAACTTGTTTACGATAAGCAAAATAGAATCCTCGATCTCAGACCTAGCTCCTTTCTTCTTGGTCACTCGTATATCATACTCTTCTCCATTTGCATTTCTCAGAACTTGTTGCTCGGGATGGTTAAGGGGAGAAGGTCCAAGAGACGGAGGTGCTCGGCGGCCAACCTCACTGATGACCTCGTCGTTGAGATCCTCTCTCGCCTCCCTGCCAGATCAGTCTGCCGCTTCAAGTGCGTGTCCACGACATGGCGGGACCTCATCTCGCACCCTGTTCACCGTATGAAGCTTCCCCAGACCCTGGCCGGCTTCTTCACAAAGCACGATAGTGAAACTGTATTGTGGTCAGTCCCCCATTTCACCAATGTCTCTGGCACAGGCCTCCCGTTTGTCTCCCCTTCACTTGACTTCCTGCCAGTCCACAAACGCATTTTTCTCTTGGACAGCTGCAACGGCCTTCTCCTCTGCAGCTGTTGTGCTGCCGGGGAATTGGATATGATATATTACCATCAGTTTGTGTGTAATCCTACCACAAAGGAGTGGGTTGCACTACCGGACCACAACCAGGCTGAAAAATGGCGGTGTTCATGTGTGGGTTTTAATCCAACCATGGCACCCCACTTCTACGTGTTTGAGTTCTTCAAAGACTTTGGGCCCCTAGCCCCCTCGGTCGTTGGAGTGGAAGTATATTCATCTGAAACAGGAGAACGGGTTCGTAAAGAGCATGAACTGGATAATGATTTTAGCCTTCCCGATAGGTTGCCAGGTGTCTTTTTCAACGACTGTCTGCATTATCTCACCCACAAGCCTTCTATAGTTGTGGTGGACACCGAGGGGGAAGTTTGCCAAAACATACCTGTCCCTGTCCCTGGTGAGCAGTGGTTTGGTTTCATTCAGCTGTCCCAGGGACGTTTTCATTACGCCAATTTTGAGGCAGACCATGAAGACGAGGTGGTTCGACTGGTGGTTTATGTTCTTGAGGACTATGACAAGCAAGAATGGACATTGAAGCATACTGCTGAAGCCTCACATGTAGTTGGATCACATGGTTTATATGAACCTGGATGGGTAAGTTATATAAATCTTGCAGAAAAGTTTGAGTGGGTTGCAATTCATCCAGACTGTAACATGATCTTTTACACTGTTGAGTGGGATAAAACATTGATGTCCCATGATATAGATCGTCGGCAAGTCCAAGAGATCTGCACTCTTGGAGAGGACACTCGGGAGACATATCTTCCACATGTGTCATTGTTCTCAGAGTTACAAACTTTGCACACATGACACATAGGTTATTGGTGCCTTTATACCAAGTGGATCCTCAACAGGAGTCAATTCTTCTTGCCATGTAGCAGTGGGCTTTGCATGCCTACCTGCTTTTGTTTTTGGAGCAAAGTTGGTTTATTCTAGACCTAACTTGGCTAATGCTCCTACGTTGTTATTCGAAATTTGTATGAGCGTTCTGCTCTGTGTTCTTGCCTCTTCACACAGATGGTCCATACATGTTGGGTTTCCATAGTATTTAAGCAAACATTCTAGGATCATCATCATGATTGGAAAAAGGCATGTCTCCTGTGCATATCATTGTAACTTTAAATTTGGGTCTTTTATTTGCAGTTGTGGGATGTATAAACATCTTGTTGACAGGCGTAGTAAAAGTATTACTACTTATTTGCTATTCATATGATGTGAGGTTGATTTTGTTTACTTTTTCATACCCTTTGGAGTTTGGATGAAAATAAGTCCATGTCTTCTTGAGGTTAACAACCACGAGTTACGTCTCCCGCCATTCTTTAGAACCTTCCCGAGGGCTGAGGTTACTTCTCTTCCGTCAGCCCTCTGTTTCTTTTTAGTACGTATGTGGGCTCTCTTGTTCAAGATGGAATTATTTGGACACCTCAGAGTGCAGAGGAAAAAAAGTTGTAAACGAGCTTTAATTTCTATGAATTGATAATAACTTCCTATCGAAAATAGTAGATGAACATCATGATGAATTAACCTTGGCGGAAGATAGTGCAGTGCTGAGTAAACACTGCATACCTTTGTTAGTGATCATTGATCAAACCTTGTGTTGGAGAACAATCTGACCAAACAAGCAATTTTACTGAATCTTTGGAAACTGTTATTTAAAGAACCCTTATCAAGGAACGCTTTGTAGACTATTTCATTTGATTAACATTTAAAGAAAGAAACATCGGGCAGGAGGGAAAGTTAATGTGTGTGAAGAAACCGTTTTTAGACCGTATCGTTTGATCGTCAGTGGGAAGTATATATTCAATTGAAGCAGCACATGATATACACTCAGAAAAGTGTGAATGATGTCAGAAAGAAAGTTGGCATGTTGCTTATAGAGTTAACTAACTTGGATATTGGACATGAGTAATTGAAGGCTGCTTGCCTGTCCTTTGGCCAAAAAAAAAAAGAAGGCTCCTTGCCTATCAATCTGAATTCGGTTCCCAGTGTCGCTATGAAGTGCCTCTTTAGCAAAGTGTACTGCTTTTGTTACAAGCTTTTTCAATCCCACACCAAAAAGTTGGGCAGAACTAAGTTATTATCCGGGTGAAGAATTTTGGAGTGAAGAACATGACGGACTGTGAAGAATCCAGAAACAAATGTACTTACAAGTGATATCTACTTATCTAATGGTAACACAAAATTTTCAAGTAGCAACCAGTTCAACGGGGTATTTGTTTTGTAGAACAAAATGAAGTCCCCATTGTTCAAACATAGGAAAGGAGTTTATGTGGAATTACATTGTTTCATTACTATCGTAGTGCAGTTCACTTGGTTGATAAATAAATTGTACTGTCAGTTTTAAAATTTATGCTATGTGCAAGATATTTATTTTGCTTTTGAAACAGAAAATATTTTGAGCTTTCGAGTCAACAAGGGTCAATATATGAATGGTTGGACCAGTCGCAACGTGCAAATGATGTTCGAATTCATTCAAACCAGGCATGATTGCCTACCACGGGCACACACCCTTGGTGGCAAAATTTGTGGTCACTCCTCACATGTCCAGCAAAAACCATGTTAGACAAAGGATGTTTGGGTAGGTCAGAAGAGTCAGTTTGTGAGCACCAGTTTTTTCACATCCGTCAAATGGCCCTAATTTTTTTTCTATCACCTTGTATCACTAATTCATGTCACTATGTCAAGTTGTTTTATTTTTTGCCAAGTTCTATATTTTCTGGAGTTTACTCGGTGAAAATGGTCGATAAATGGCCAAACATGACACAATGTGCAAGTGGTGTCCGAATTCATTCAAACCAGGCATGGTTGCCTACTATGGGCACACACCCTTGGTGAAAAAATTCAGGGTCATTCCTCACATGCACAACAAAAACCATGTATGACAGAGGGTGTTTGGGTAGCCAGAAGGGTCCATTTGTGAACACCTGGTATTTTGCATACGTTAAATGGGCACTATTTTTTCATCACCTTTTATCACCAATTCATGACATCATATCAGGTTGTTTTCGTTTTCGACAAGTTTTCTATTTTCTGACGTTTTCTTGATGAAAAAAGGCCGATAAATGACAGGACGTGTTGCAACGTGCAAATGGTGCACGAATTCATTCAAATCAGACATGTATTCCTACCAGGGGCATGCACCCTTGGTGGCAATTCTCACATGTACAAAACAACCATGTTAGATACCTCGTTTTTCGACATCAGTCAAATACACTGTTTTTTTCATTACCTTGTATCACCATTTCATGCCACCATGCCAACTGGTACTTTCATAGGACATGTTTTTGATATTTTTGAATTATTTCAGTGAATAACGGCCTATATAATGGTCATGCATGTCGCAACGTGCCCACGGTGTCATAAGTCATTCGAATCAGGCATGAATGCCTATTATGTCCATGAAAGCGCTACTGCAAAAAGTTGGGCTCATTTATTCATAGTGCAAAAGAACACCAGTTAAGAGTAGGATGCGGGACTAGCCCAGACGGCTACATCCGTGAGCACGTAATTTTCTTAAATTCAATGCTTCTGTTATTTCAAATATGATATTTCCATAATTATGAATCAACATGGACATATTTTTATGTTCTAACCATTTATTTTTTAATTTATCAACCATTTTGGAATTACAAATTATTTATGAAAAATGATAAAAACTTTAACAATTTTATGAAAATTGCTAGACAATTCCCAACAGTTCCTAAAAATTGTGAATGAAAAAAATAACTAAGCTGAAGAAAGGAAAAAAGGAAAAAAAATACTCCCTTCGTCTTATAATGTAAGACGTTTTTACAAACTAGCATGGCTTACAAAAACGTCTTATATTATAAGACGGAGGGAGTAGATAAGAAAAAAATGCGGCAGCCATGGCCCAACACGCTGTCGGGGCCTGTTGGTTCAGCCCAAGCATGCCGCGTCGTTGTGTACAAGAAGAGGAAAAACGGACTCCAGACACAAGTGGTAATATGTCCCCGAAATCACTAAGGGCATGTATAATGGTGCTATTTTAGGAGTGCCACGTAGGATAAATGATGAGATGGAGGAGAGAGAACTCATAAGAAAAGGTTTGTCTTCTCTTATTTAAGATAAGATAAGAGATGATCTCTTAGCACAATATGTCTCACCATATTTTTAGGAATTGCTAGTTATTGAAGATAGGCTAAGAGATGACCCATTGTAGACATTTTTCTTTGTCATCTCTAAATTACATGCAAAAACTTAAGATAAGACTATCTTATCAACCATTGTGCATGCCCTAATTAAGGAGTACTCGTTGAAAAAACACTCCACTTTTCCAGGTCGCGACAAGTGGCGCACATGCAACACGCCACTTGTCGCAACCTGGTAGTTTTCCCTTTTTTCGTACAAACGTTTTATCTTTTAAACCGTGCATCCAAATCTCGAACCGTTTTCATTATTGGATTCCTCGCGTCGAGATCTTCAAAACTAGATCCCATGTTGATAGGTTTTGACAAACTTTTTTTTACGAAAAAAATCGAACGAAAAAAACCGAACGAAAAAAACCGGCGAAAAAACCGAAATCGGGAGCATGGTTTTTTTCCTTTCCGAAAGAGGCACGCCTGTGCCTCTCGCGAAATCACGCCGTGTCTCTCGTGGAAGCAAAACCATGACTCTTGTGGAAGGAAAAAAAACAAAAAACACGTTTTTTTTCGTTTCCGAGAGGCACGGCCGTGACTCTCGCGAAGCACAACCGTGCCTCTCGCGGAAGCAAAACCGTGACTCTCGCGAAAGAAAAAACAGAAAACGCGTATCTTTTTTCCCTTTCTGAGAGGCACGACCATGACTCTTGCGAAAGCACAACCGTGCCCCTCGCGGAAGCAAAACCGTGACTCTCGCGAAAGAAAAAAAATAGAAAATGCGTTTTGTTTTTCCCTTTTCGAGAGGCACGGACGTGACTCTCGCGAAAGCACAACCGTACCTCTCGCGGAAGCAAAACCGTAACTCTCGCGAAAGAAAAAAAACAGAAAACATGTTTTTTTTCCGTTACAGAAAGGCACGGCCGTGACTCTCGCTAAAGCACAACCGTGCCTCTCGCGAAAAAATAGTGACTTTCGCTAAAGAAAAAAAAATGTGTTTTTTCACGCAAAAAAAAATTTGAATTTATTTTTTGGATCGAAGAGCTAAGGAAGACCGGGGAGAAACCAAAACGTCAAAAAAACCGTTTAAAAAACCAAAAACGCATGCGGAAAAATAAGAAAAACAAAATCCGAAGGGAGCGTCCAGAGCGCGATACGTGGCAAATGACTGAGAGCACGCCAAATGGGCTGATCGTTGCGATGCTCCCGAAGGAGCGCTCGTTAACTAGTTGCTCCCACATGTCCCTCTTGTTTATTGTACTCCCTCCGGTCCTTTTTACTCTGCACATTGGATTTGTCGAAAGTCAAACTTTGCTAAGTTTGACCAAGTTTATATTAGAAATTATTAGTATCTATAATATGTAATAAATATAATATGAAAATATATTCCAAGATGAATCTAATGATATTAGTGTTGTTATGTGAATGTCTATAATTTTTTGTACAAATTTGGTCAAAGTTGAATGAGATTGACTTCGGTCAAACCTAATATACAGAGTAAAAGGACCGGAGGAAGTATTGTGTACGGAGTTTACCAATAAAAGAAGGATTAAATGGGCTGGCCCGAATGCATCATCAGTGGCCGCTTAGGCATACGTATTTCTACGTACAACGCGAATAGGCGGCTGAAGATTATTTGAAAGACGACCATTATGTCCTTTATTATAAAAAGGTATGGATCAATCTCAGTCTTTTCATGTGTTTAGGGAGTTGTACCGAAGCGGAAGTGAAAAAGCAATAGTTCAAGAAAGAAATTATTCTACTGATTAGGACAACTGATTACAATACAATGGCAGCAATGCACAAACAATTTCTGGTAGAGGCAGCGCCCGTCAGCCCCCGGATCAGCGCCTGGATCACGGCCATCAGCGCCTTCGCGCGGTGCTCGGAGATGGGGGCACGAATCGCAGCATGCAGCAGCAGCGGACCGTGCACGGGTGACTTGGCCTACAGGCGTGTGGTGCCGGCCGAATCGAGCACGACGACCACGAATCGAGCGTGGCGTTGCTCGTCGTCCTGGGCGCGTGGCGGGGCGGGGCGCTGCTCGTCGGCCGGTGTCTCCTTGGGCCGGAGCTCGGGCGTGGTGGCTAGAGGCGGACAGGAGGGCCGGCGACCCAGCAGGCGGTCGATTCGCGGTCGAATCGACCGGATTCTCCACGGAGCTGTCGGATTCCAGGAGCGGCGGCCATGGCGGCAGCGGCGGAAGGAGCTGCGGCAACAGACGCGCGGGAAGGAAATGGCTGGCCGTTGTGCTGTATTTTTAGTGTTGTCCAAACATTTACGATTGGGCAGTAGTGTTTTTAGCGGTATTGGGCAGTTGTTGGGGGCCTTTTTAACCATGCGTCATTTTTTAGAACAATTTTTGAATTTGTGAATATATTTAAAAATTTGGGAACAATATTTCAAAATTCACGTGCATATTTTGAATTTGTGAACATTTGTAGAATCGATAAACATGTTTGAGATCGAAGAACTTTTT
Source organism: Triticum dicoccoides (assembly GCF_002162155.2). Taxonomy (NCBI): domain Eukaryota; kingdom Viridiplantae; phylum Streptophyta; class Magnoliopsida; order Poales; family Poaceae; genus Triticum; species Triticum dicoccoides. The sequence continues at coordinate 68,304,245 of NC_041380.1, read as the reverse complement.
TGAATTTTCAGAGAAATTTTCAAAGTTAACAAACAATTTTTGAATTTGCACATATTTTTGTATCCCCTGTTTTTTAAAAAATTCATTATATTTTTGAATTCATAAACAGATTTCAAATTCATGAACACCTTTTAAATTTAATAATATTCTTTAAAAATGTATAAAATTTTTTAAAATCTAAGTACATTTTTGAAATTCATGACCATTTTTAAAATTTGGAAAAATAAAAAATCCCAGAAATATTTTAAAAACTTGGAACATTCTTCCAAAATCATGAACATTTTTTTATATCCCTATATTTTAAAAGAAACAAAAGAGAAAAAGGAAAAAAAATGGGTA
>NC_041380.1:68272684-68303461 GCF_002162155.2 Triticum dicoccoides | reverse complement strand
ACTCTCGTCGTGGGACTTCCGATATGACCCTCGTCGCGTCAAATATGAGGTAAAACTCACAGGGCGCGAGGCAGTCAAGGAAGTTAGATAGATGAAAAAAAAGCTAGGTTAGAAGTAATAACTTGGTAATTGAGGGTTGGCATAGGATCTATGTTTTGGCTGCTTTTCTTCTCCTAGTTTTCTAATCCAAATCCCATTTCATTGTTTTTCTGACTGGAATTCAAGTATGAAAACTAGGAGAAATTGATTTGAAATGATTATCCTATTTCATGCTTTCCCAACCGAAACAAAAAAACTACTACCTCCGTCCGGGTCTATTAGGCCCCTTTGTATTTTGTGCCAGATTTTGACCATCTATATTACTGAAAAAATATGAAATATATGATACAAAAATTACACCATTGGATTTTAATTTGAAAAAACTTTTTCAAAAATATAATTTTTTCTGACATATAGTTTATATTTTATTAGTTAAATTTATAGGTCAAACTTTAACAAAAAATAAGATGGGGCTTAATAGACCCAAGCGGAGGGAGTTAAGGAAAGGATCTGTTATTTTGGAGTTTTGTCCCAAACTTCATTCAATTATCCAGGCTCCCCTTCGGCTTGAAAAAGACCGCTTTCCCCTTGTTTTCCTACCTGGCAGCCAACATAAGACCCAACAATTTGTTAATCTATACACAACATAGGTTATAGGTCGGCTTCCTATGTCGGCCCATTCTTAGAGTGCTGTAGAAACATAGTAGCAAACGAGGTTTCTTCGATGGTGTACGTTTGTAGTGTTTTATTTTCATTTTCAATCTGTTTTTCATTGTTTTGCTGAAAAATAATATGAACAATTTATTATTTCAAAAAGTTAATTTAAAAAATCACTCCATCCATCCCATAATGTAAGATGTTTTTTGTCTCTAGTTTAGTGTTAAAAACGTTTTACATTATGGGACGGAGGGAGTAGAACATAACTCCGCCATTTTCTATTTCTTTTTTGAGTTTTGAGAATATTTTTTCAAAATCCGAACACTTCTTGAATTATGAGAACATTTTTCAAAATCCGAACCAATTCTGATATTTTCAAGTATTTTTTAGTTTTGAAAAATATTTTGAATGCGAACATTTCTTGACTATTGAGAACAATTTTCAGGAAAAAATTCGGAACATTTCATTAAAAATCAAATTTTCTAAAATTTGAAAATTCTTTTAAAAGTCCAAATATTTTTTTAAACCTAACAACTTTATAAATAACATTTCGGTGACTTTTTGAACTTTTATAAAGGAATCTAAACAAAAAACCTAAAGAAGAAAAGAACCTTACCAGAACCTTCTAAATGGTTCCTAAAACCGAAAAAAAAAACATACCTGAGCAATGCATTCTTGGGCCATCCCATAATCTAGGGCTCAGTGCCTTTTTCCTCCTATTTTACCTGTAGGTATACCACTCAAAAAAATTGCTGTAGGAATTGCGTTGAGTCGGTAAATGCAATGCGTCACTTGTGTCAACTGGAGAAAGAAGAGGGGTGACGCATTTCTGAAAAAAAAATGGTTATGGCTGTTGGCCCATTTTGGTGCCGTTATTACCCTGAAGAGCTCGTAAACAGGGGCCCTATGTTAGAGCTCTTATACAGTGCCTCTGGCGCTAGTTGAGATAACTCGCACTCATGCGTGAAAGTTAATTCGTCGGCCCAGCTGCATGGTGGTTAATCTACTAACTGGTGGACCATCGACCATTCACCGTTGACCATGGAGGGTGGTCCATTGACTTTTGAAAAGAGCGAAAAAGTTCACAAAATGAAGAAAAAACTTCAAAAAAAAATAAAAAACTTCATGGAATTTGGAAAAGAAAAGGTTCACGAATTTAAGAAAAAGGTACAAGACTTGGAAAAGTTCATAATTTGAAAAAATATGGAAAGAATGAACATAAATTCAAAAGATTTTAAAAATAATAATTTGAAAAAAGTTAAAGAAATAAAAAAAGAGTTTAGTACTCAGAGTATTTTGATAAAAAGTTCACGACTTTAATAAAAGCGAAAATGGAAAAGAAACAAAAGGAAAAATGAAAAAAATGCACAAAACTTGTCATAGAAAAAACAGGTAAAACCGCGCCAAAAAACCTTCGGAACCACCTAGAAGGTTCCTAAAACCTGAGCTAAATAAAAGTGAACCGGTCGTCCAGGAACCGATGAGAAAGAAAAAGAGCTAAATGGGGTGAGCCCAAGGTGGAATGGGGGGGGGGGGGGTACCAGATTGTGAGCAGACACTGAAGGCGCTAAACAGAACTTCGGTGCCTATGTCTCGCTTATCTTGCTGTTTGCGCGAGCACACGCTGAAGGCGGTGAAGACCGTGAGACATTGAAATCATTAGTTGAGAAGTACTCGTTGCAAAGATCACTTCAACTTCCCTGGTTGCGATAAGTGGCGCACATGCAGCGCGTCACTTGTCGCAACTTAGGAGTTTTCCTTTTTCTCTAGATCCGTTTATTCAAAACGTTTTATCTCTCAAATCGTGCATCCAAATCTCGAACCGCTTTCATCGTTGGATTCTTCGCGTCGAGATCTTCAAAACTAGATCTCATGTTGATAGGTTTTGACGAACTTTTTTCACGAGAAAATTCGGACGGACAAACCAGACGGAAAATCTGAACCGGGAGCACGAATTTTTTCCCTTTTCGAAAGAGGCACACCCGTGCCTCTCGTGGAAGCAAAATCATGACTCTCGCGGAAGAAAAAAGAAAGAGAGAAAACGTGTTTTGTTTCTGTTTCTGAGGAGGCACGACCGTGACTCTCGTGAAAGCACAACCATACCTCTTGCGGAAGCAAAATCATGACTCTCGCAAAAGGAAAAAAAAAACAGAAAACATGTTTTTTTGTTTTCGAGAGGCACGGCTGTGACTCTCGTGAAAATAACCCAGAAAATGTGTTTTTTTTCGTTTCCGAGAGGCACGGCCGTGACTCTCGCGGAAGCAAAACCATAACTCCTGCGAAAAAATAGAGAACGCATTTTGTTTTTGTTCTCGAGAGACACAGCCGTGACTCTCGCGAAAATAAAAACGTGTCTCTCGCAGAAGCAAAACCGTGACTCGTGACAAAAAAAAGGAAACGCGTTTTTTCGCAAGAGTGCACCAAGTGACACTGGTCGTTGCGAGGCTCCCGAAAGAGCGGTCGTTAACTAGTTGCTCTCGTGACACATATAGCTGCCCCGCCTGAAGTGAGCGCCAGGATAGGCCGGCCCAACGCCTGGAAGGCTACTGGCCTCAGAAGTGCTCGTGGTTTTACATTTTTTTGTTTCCATTATTTCCTTTATTTGTTTACTTTTGTTAATGTTTGCAAGTATTATGAATATATATTAGAAAAACACTTTACATGAGTTTTTGGAAATATTAATCATGCATTCCAAAAAAGTTATATTTATATAGAAAAACTGTACAATGTGTGTGAAAAATAGGCCTAAATAGAAATTATAAGTTTTCCTCTTAAAAAAAGGATAAGCATGCATTTCAAAACTATTAATTTTTCATAGAAAAAAATGTTTCTGATGTATATGAAAAATGTTTAAAAAATGCAAAAAAGTAGACATTAGAAGATATAAGTTGTAGAAAATGTTAATCATGTATTTGGTCCATTTTGAATGTGTATATATAAAATGTTCCTGATGTTTACAAAAAATGTAGAATGTTTTTGAAAAAAAAAGTAAATGTCAAAATATATATTTAAAAAAATGTTAATCATGTATTTCCAAAAAAGTTTAAATTTTATATAAAAACTGTTCCCTGTGTATACAAGAAAATGTACAATATGTACGAAAAAGGTAGACATCAAAAATATAAATTTCCGAAAAAAATAATATGTACTTATAAAATGATAAACGTCTATATAAAAAATGTTCCTAATGTATACAAAAAATGTTCTCCCTTCGATTCATATTACTTGTCCCTCAAATAGATGTACCTATTAGTGATGTATTTCTAGATATATCCGTTTGAGAAGCAAGTAATATGTATCGAAAGGAGTGCAAAGAAAACCATAAAAACAACAAAAAAACACAACGAAATAGACAAAACAAAGAAAAGCCAGTAAACACTGAGAAAGAAAATAACGAACTAAAACCATAAAAATCATGAAATAAAATGACAAAGAACGATGAAAAAACAGAAAACCAAAGGTAACAGGTGGAGAGAAAAGACCAAAAGAAGAAAGAAAAAAGCCCGGAGCAAACACTATGTCGAGCGAGTGAGCGATCAACCTCAATAATGGGCTGGCCCTATATGCGCGCTGCTTTCAGGCGAGACAGATGCCATACTTTTTTTAGGGTAGACAGATGCCATACTTGATATATACGAGATATAGTGCATAATTGGTTCGATGCAGGCCCGGCACACAGCCCAAACGGGAGGTCGGCAGGCGGCAAGACACACAGCCCTCTGATGACGCATAGATTAGATCGTGCCCCGCGGCAGTTGCCCATCGCCGGCCACACCGAGAAGCCGAGCCGCAAGGGCTGATTCAATGATGTTTGCCGGCGTCAGCAGACGACAGGCCCCATGATTGTTCCGGGAGTACGTCGGCCACGCAGCCGCCGAGACATTAGACATCCCTAGTCCGCGCACCTTGCCTTCATCCTCCTTCAGTACCTGTGGTAATGCATCTCTCTTATTTCCCCTTTCTGAAAAAAGGAACCCATCTCCAAGGTGCTTCTCGAGACTGTTGCTTCTTGTATTAGCGATCTAGTTGGATGGTACATTGAAACGACAAAGGAGGATTTCTTAAGTATTGTGATTGTTAGGGTTCAGTTTTGGCACTGATTGTGTGTAACTGCTCACAACTTTGGAGATATGATTGCATAACTTTACATTCTGTAGACATTGCCAAGGATCTCTTGATTCTGAGTAACGCCCAGAATCAGACGAACTATATGTATATGATTTATCAGTCTCCCAATTAGTCCAGAAATTTTCACATTGTGTTCTGCAATGACCTCGTTTGTGGGCCACTATATAGGAGATTTACATCAATGGAATTTTTAGAGGCCCAAGTGTATTACTAATTGATTTGAACTTCTATGTATATCAGTATATGGCTACTATTTTATGGCTGTGAGCCTGTGACACCACGTCATTGGAAGTTTTAGAGGCCCATGTAAATTGCTAATTGATTTGAACTTCTATGTATATAGAGTACATATTATTTTGGTAGCCAAGAATTAGCTTATATAAATCTTCATTCTTGTACTCAAGTTCATGGTTGTGACACTATGCATTTTCAGGCATTTCAACCGGATGCAATTCCAGTATGTGCACTCATGTGGGAAAAAATTTAGTTATGCACTCTCAAGTTTCATATTTCCTAGTATACATTGCATGATTTTGCTTACCCTCTCTATATGGATCTTTTTTTATACTTTTGATTTTTTTTTCAGGATAGATTATTGGTGGATAGATCAACTCTTGCACACCTAATATATGGAGTTTTACTTGTGTCCGGCTTCACAAGAGGTGTGTGAAAATTTATCTTTCATCTCAACATCGCCGCTACATATTCCTTGCAGTGAGTAACTTAAGTTTCTCGACAAATTAATTATCATATACTACATAGTTTTTTTATCTTATACATAGTTGTTAAATGCAATTTAAGCATGCTTATTATTATTTTGATGGTGTACAAACACGTGGTTACCATTTTTAGAAAAGGGCCCTGGGTTCTAGTTTTGCCCCGAGCCCCCGAAATCTCAGGACTGGCCCTGGTTCGATGCCAAAAGTTGGCATGCCAATATTTAGCAAATGCCAAATGTTGGCTAGAGATTGGTTGGATACCAATTTTCTTGTCAATCTCACAAAAGGTTGTCAAATTTTGATAACTTTTGATTTTGCTAAATGCTTGTTTGCCAAATATTGACAATGTCGAATGTAGGCATCAAACCAATTATGATCAGCATTCGCGGTCGTAGACTCTTTCGTGGTGGTGGATCCTACTCCACGTGTAGGCTGGGGCGCGTAAAGTAATTGCTTTTTTGAAGTGAGTCAAGCAATTATGCAACCCCCTCCCTCGTAATGGTCTGCATACTCTGGGTTTTCTTCTAGAATTTTTCAGTTTGTATGGTCTTAACTGTTTTGTTTTTGTTTTTCAGTTTTCTTTCCGGGGTTTTCCTTTCGCTTTTCAATTTTTTCTATTATTTCCATTTTCTGTTTTTCCGTTTCTTGTTCATATTTTTTAAATTTAAAACATATGTGGACATTTAAAAAAATTAATATTTAAAAAATCATGATTCTTTAATATTTGAAATTGATAAATATTTTTTCAAATTCATGAAAAATAATAATTGTGAATCAGTTTAAGTTCACGAACATCTTTGTAGGTTTGTGAATTTTTTAAAATGTCAGAACATTTTTTATTCTTGAACATTTTTAAATTTTTATAACATGTTTATAATTCAAGAATATTTCCAAATTCTAGAACATATTTAAACTTCACAAACGTTTTGAAACTTGAATAGTCACTCAACAAAAGAAACAAGCAGAATGGGAAAGAAAGTGGGGCAACCAATTAACCGTCGCTACAAAAAATCGTGGAACGTGTTTTGTCATCATCCCACACCCTATGCGCCAGACAAGCGGACCTGTTAGTCGTTAGTGGTTTATTTCGGCTTTTTGTACCGATTTTCTTTGTATTTTATTTAATTAAAAGAAACATTTTTTTAGAAAATGACCTTTTTTATCATATGAACATTTAAAAATATTACAACATTACTTTGCATCTACTCCAGGGCTTCCGGCATGATGAAGCCCAACACAACCCCCTATTGACTAAGATGCAATGATCCTGTGCATCTCTGATTAATGGTGAAGTGAGCAATGAGTGTCACCCCGGATGATGGAGCATGTTGGATTGTCTTCCTCGTTGAAACGATGGCCATCCTTGCTCCATCAAGATTTTGAGGTGAGTAATCGTGAGATGACTACAGTCATATTCCTAATTTAAATTCAGGCGCCCCTCTTAGATTCGTAGCTCATTGATTCACCCCGAAGCCGAAGGTGACATACTTGTGGATTCCTTACCAGGTTCTCCCTCTCCTGGATCTCCAAGTTGGTTACTCATGAAATTATTCGCAGTTCGACCTCATGTGTGCGCCAACGCGATGTTGCTCACAACAATTGTCCCAAACTTGGCGGCTTGGCCGACTCCAAAGGTCCATAGATCTGATGTGATGTCCCCATGGTCGACACCAGTTGTCCAAGGATTTTTCGCAGACCCACAACAAGTGTAGGGATTTGTAGTCGGGGAAACCATGCAAGGTTACAGTGGATCTAGAACACATAAAAGGAGACACATGATATACCCATGTTCCGCTACCTGGTGTGGGTAAAAGCCCAAATTGCTACAGTAACATCCCGGGAGCAATCCCTTAAATATTTCTTTCTAAAATAATGTTTGTGCATCATGTGCATCTCATCAGCATGGCTCATCATCATTTCATATTAATCAGTTAATTTATATGAATATCCCGTTTTGTCAAATGGGTAATAAGTAAACTCCCTTCTCCCTTTTGATCTTCTGCATCGAGAATCATCCCCAAACCTCGGAAACATTCTTTTTGTGACATCCGTTTAGCACAACCCTAGCTAGCACTCGAAATTCAAACCACCCATTTAAGTGAAAGGAGATATTTTTGAGTCTGTTAGTTAAAATAAGTCTGAATGGGTGGAATCTTTGTGTGTGGCCTTGTTATAATATAGATAGGCCACATGTAAAATCTCCTCCAAATCGGAGTTCGTTTGATGCTGAAATGGATAAATATGAGGGCATTGATAGTCAGTTAAATATTAAATGGATTTACAAATACAACTTGCTAATGGCCCTTCCCTCTCTCTCAAGCCAGCCAATCTAATTCCCCCAAAGCCAAGCCCAAACAATCCCTACCTATATAAGGCAAGTCCGCTTCTTTAGAATAAAGCCAAACCCTAATGAGAGGGAGACAAGCCGGCCCCCTCCCAATTCTACTCCATAGTCGCCCCTTGGCCTCCTCATCCCACCTCAGGATCCGTGCACAACCATCCATCCAGCCGGTTGCGATTCAGGAAGCAGGTTTGTTGATGGACGACGTTAGGTGGTTATCCCACAATGGTAGACTGGCAGGGATACCAACAGCTTTAATTTTGTTTAAGCCTTCTGATGGCAATTTGTGTTATCTACATTTGCTTCCATTGTAGGAGTTGTATTTTGCCGAAAGACCCTTGCTGTATTCAATCATTAAATTTGACTCTTCGAAGTTGTTTTATATGTATATGTTGGAAATATGCCCTAGAGGCAATAATAAATTGGTTATTATTATATTTCCTTGTTCATGATAATCGTTTATTATCCATGCTAGAATTGTATTGATAGGAAACTCAGATACATGTGTGGATACATAGACAACACCATGTCCCTAGTAAGCCTCTAGTTGACTAGCTCGTTGATCAATAGATGGTTACGGTTTCCTGACCATGGATGTTGGATGTCGTTGATAACAGGATCACATCATTAGGAGAATGATGTGATGGACAAGACCCAATCCTAAGCCTAGCACAAGATCGTGTAGTTCGTTTGCTAAAGATTTTCTAATGTCAAGTATCATTTCCTTAGACCATGAGATTGTGCAACTCCCTGATACCGTAGGAGTGCTTTGGGTGTGCCAAACGTCACAACGTAACTGGGTGGCTATAAAGGTGCACTACTGGTATCTCTGAAAGTGTCTATTGGGTTGGCACGAATCGAGACTAGGATTTGTCACTCCGTGTAAACGGAGAGGTATCTCTGGGCCCACTCGGTAGGACATCATCATAATGTGCACAATGTGATCAAGGAGTTGATCACGGGATGATGTGTTACGGAACGAGTAAAGAGACTTGCTGGTAACGAGATTGAACAAGGTATCGGGATACCGACGATCGAATCTCGGGCAAGTACTATACCGCTAGACAAAGGGAATTGTATACGTGATTGATTGAATCCTTGACATCATGGTTCATCCGATGAGATCATCGTGGAGCATGTGGGAGCCAACATGGGTATCCAGATCCCGATGTTGGTTATTGACCGGAGAGTTGTCTTGGCCATGTCTGCATGACTCCCGAACCCGTAGGATCTACACACTTAAGGTTCGATGACGCTAGGGTTATAGGGAAAGTATGTACGCGGTTACCGAATGTTGTTCGGAGTCCCGGATGAGATCCCGGACGTCACGAGGAGTTCTGAAATGGTCCGGAGGTAAAGATTGATATATAGGAAGTATGGTTTTGGCCACCGGAAGTGTTCCGGACATCACCGGTAGTGTACCGGGACCACCGGAGGGGTCCGGGGGTCCACCAGGTGGGGCCACCAGCCCCGGAGGCCTACATGGGCCAATAGTGGGAAGGGACCAGCCCCTAGGTGGGCTGGGGCGCCTCCCACCAAGGCCCAAGGCGCCTCCAAGAGGGGAAGGGGCAAACCCTAGGGCAGATGGGCCCTAAGGCCCACCCCAGGTGCGCCTCCCCATCTCCCCCTTGTGGCCGCCACCCTAGATGGGATCTAGGGCTGCTGCACCCCTTGGGGTGGAAACCCTAGGTGGGGACGCAGCCCTCCCTCTTCCCCTATATATAGTGGAGGCAAAGGGGCAGCCCAACACACGAAGTTCTTCCCCTATTGGCGCAGCCCTACCTCTCTCCCTCGTCGTCTCTCGTAGTGCTTGACGAAGCCCTGCTGGAGTCCCGCGCTCCTCCACCACCACCACGCCGTCGTGCTGCTACTGGACGGAGTCTTCCCCAACCTCTCCTTCTCCCCTTGCTGGATCAAGGCGTAGGAGACGTCACAGGGCTGCACGTGTGTTGAACGCGGAGGCGCCGTTGTTCGGTGCTTAGATCGGAATCAACCATGATCTGAATCGCTGCGAGTACGACTCCTTCATCCGCGTTCTTGCAATGCTTCCGCTTAGCGATCTACAAGGGTATGTAGATGCACTCTCCTTCCCCTCGTTGCTAGATTACTCCATAGATTGATCTTGGTGATGCGTAGAAAATTTTAAGTTTCTGCTACGATCCCCAACAGTGGCATCATGAGCTAGGTCTATGCATAGTTTCTATGCACGAGTAGAACACAAGTTGTTGTGGGCGTCAATTTTGTCAATTTACTTGCCGTTACTAGTCTTATCTTGATTCGGCGGCATCGTGGGATGAAGCGGCCCGGACCGACCTTACACGTACTCTTACGTGAGACAGGTTCCACCGACTGACATGCACTAGTTGCATAAGGTGGCTAGCGGGTGTCTGTCTCTCCCACTTTAGTCGGATCGGATTCGATGAAAAGGGTCCTTATGAAGGGTAAATAGAAATTGGCATATCACGTTGTGGTTTTGGCGTAGGTAAGAAACGTTCTTGCTAGAAACCTATAGCAACCACGTAAAAACTTGCAACAACAATTAGAGGACGTCTAACTTGTTTTTGCAGCATGTGCCGTGTGATATGATATGGCCAAAAGGATGTGATGAATGATATATGTGATGTATGAGATTGATCATGTTCTTGTAATAGGATTCACGACTTGCATGTCAATGAGTATGACAACCGGCAGGAGCCATAGGAGTTGTCTTTATTTATTTATGACCTGCGTGTCAACATAAACGTCATATAATTACTTTACTTTATTGCTAAAGTGTTAGCCATAGTAGTAGAAGTAATAGATGACGAGACAACTTCAAGAAGACACGATGATGTAGATCATGGTGTCATCCCGGTGACAACGATGATCATGGAGCCCCGAAGATGGAGATCAAAAGGAGCAAAATGATATTGGCCATATCATGTCACTATTTGATTGCATGTGATGTTTATCATGTTTTACATCTTATTTGCTTAGAACGACGGTAGCTTAAATAAGATGATCCCTCACTAAAATTTGAAGAAAGTGTTCCCCCTAACTGTGCACCATTGCGAAGGTTCGTTGTTTCGAAGCACCACATGATGATCGGGTGTGATAGATTCTAACGTTCGAATACAACGGGTGTAAGCCAGATTTACACACGCAATACACTTAGGTTGACTTGACGAGCCTAGCATGTACAGGCATGGCCTCAGAACACGGAAGACTGAAAGGTCGAGCATGAGTCGTATATAAGATACGATCAACATGAGATGTTCACCGTTGATGACTAGTCCGTCTCACATGATGATCGGACACGGCCTAGTCGATTTGGATCATGTATCACTTAGATGACTAGAGGGATGTCTATCTGAGTGGGAGTTCGTTAAATAATTTGATTAGATGAACTCAATTATCATGAACATAGTCTAAATTGTCTTTGCAAATATGTTGTAGATAAATAGCTCACGTTGTAGCTCCCTGTTTCAATACGTTCCTAGAGAAAGATTAAGTTGAAAGATATTGTAAGCAATGATGCGGACTAGGTCCGTAGTCCGAGGAGTGTCCTCACTTCTACACAGAAGGCTTACGTCTTTGATGCACCGCTCGATGTGCAAACCCCTACAACGTCGTTTGTGGATGTTGTGAACACCTGACAGACATGTCCTGGTGACTACTTGATAGTTTAGTGCACCATACTTTAGCGGCTTAGGATCGGGATTCCAATGATGTTTTGAACGCCATAAGACATATGAGATGTTCCAAGAGCTGAAATTGGGATTTCAGGCTCATGCCCGTGTTGAGAGGTATGAGACCTCTGACAAGTTCTTTTGCCAACAAGATGGAGGAGAATAGCTCAGCTAGTGAGCATGTGCTCAGTATGTCTGGGTGCTACAATCACTTAAATCAAGTGGGAGTTAAACTTCCAGATAAGATATTGATTGATAGAGTTCTCTAGCCACTATCACTAAGCCACTAGATCTTCGTGATGAACTATGACATGCAAGGGATGGAGTTGATCCCGGAGCTGTTCGCGGTGCTTAAGACCGCAAAAGGTAGAAATCAAGAAGAAGCATCAAGTGTTGATGGTTTAACAAGACCACTGGTTTCAAGAAGGGCAAGGGCTAGAAGGGAAACTTCATGGATGGCAAACCAGTTGCCGCTCCAGTGAAGGAACCCAAGGTTGAACCCAAACCCGAGACTAAGTGCTTCTATTGTAAGGGGAACGGTTACTGGTAGCGGAATTACCCCAAATGCATGGTAGATAAAAAGGCTGGCAACTTCAACAAAGTATATACGTGTTATTAATGTGTACCTCACTAGTACTCCTGGTAGCACCTGGGTATTGGATACCGGTTCAGTTACTATTATTGGTGACTTGAAGCAAAAGCTACGGACTAAACGGAGACTGGCTAAGGGCGAGGTGACGATGTGTGTTGGAAGTGTTTCCAAAGTTGATGAGATCACCATCTCACGCTCCATCTGCCTTCGGGATTAGTATTGAACCTAGATAAATGTTATCAGGTGTCTACGTTGAGCATGAATATGATTAGATCATGTTCATTGCAATACGGTTATTCATTTAAATTAGAGAATAATGGTTATTCCGTTTACATGAATAATACCTTTCATGGTCATGCACCCTATGTGAATGGTTCATTGAATCTCGGTCATGGTAATACACATGTTCACGCCAAAGGATGTAGAGTTAATAATGATAATACCACTTTCTTGTGGCACTGCCGCTTAGGTCATATTGGCGTAAGATGCATGAAGAAACTCCATGTCGATGGATGTTTGGAGTCACTTGATTTTGAATCGCTTGACACATGCGAGCCATGCCTCATGGGCAGGATGACTAAGACCCCGTTTTCAGGTACAATGAAACAGGCAAGTGACTTGTTGGAAATCATACATGCTGATGCGTGTGATCCAATGAGAATTGAAGCGTGCGGTGGATATCGCTATTTTCTCATCTTCACTGACGATTTGAGTAGATATAGGTATATTTACTTAATGAAGCACAAGTTTGAAACGTTTGAAAAGTTCAAGCGATTTCAGAGTGAAGTTAAGAATCATCATAACAAGAAGATCAAATTCCTATGATCTGATCAATGAGAATTTCTGAGTTATGAGTTTGGCAAACACTTAAGACATTGTGGAATTGTTTCACAGTTGAAGCCACCTGGAACACCACAGGGTAATGGTGTGTCCAGACGTCGTAATTGAACCTTATGAGATATGGTGCGATCTATGATGTCTCTTACCGATTTACCGCTATTATTTTGAGGTTATGAATTAGAGACAGCTGCATTCACTTTAGATAGGACGCCATATAAGTCCGTTGAGACGACGCCGTATGTACATTGGTTTGGCAAGAAACCAAAGTTGTCGTTTCTTAATGTTTTGGGCTGCGATGCTTAAGGATTCAGCCGGAGAAGCTTGAACCCAAAGCGGACAAACACATCTTCATAGGATACCCAAAGGTGACAGTTGGGTATACCTTCTATCTCAGATCCGAGGGCAAATTGTTTGTCGCTAAGAACGGGTCCTTTCTCGAGAAGGAGTTTCTCTCGAAAGAATTAAGTGGGAGGAAGATAGAACTTGATGAGGTTGTCGAACCTTTACTTCAACCAGAGAGTGATGCAACATAGAAAGATGTTTTCTGTGGAGCCTACGTATGTTGAATAGGAAGTTAATGATAGTGATCATGAAGCTTCGGATCAAGTTGCTATCGAACCTCGTAGGTCGACAAGGATATGTACTACTCCTGAGTGGTACGGTAATCTTGTCTTGGATATCATGGTGTTAGACAACAATGAACCTACGAGCTATGGAGAAGCAATGGTGGGCCCGTATTCCGACAAATGGTTAGAAGCCATGAAATCCAAGATAGGATCCATGTATCAGAACAAAGTATGAACTTTGGTGGACTTGCCCAATGATCGGCAAGCCATTGAGATAAATGGATCTTTAAGAAGAAGACGGACGAGGGCGGCAATGTTACCGTCTATGAAGCTCGACTTGTGGGAAAGGGTCTTTTCACAAGTTCAAGGAGTTGACTATGATGAGATTTTCTCACCCGTAGCGATGTTTAAGTCCGTCGGAATCATGTTAGAATTAGCTGTATTTTTTGATTATGAAATCTGACAGATGGATGTCAAAACAAGTTTTCTTACCAGTTTTCGTAAGAAAAAGTTGTATGTGATACAATAAAAGGTTTTGTCGATCCTAAGGATGCTAAAAGTTATGCTGGCTCCAGCGATCCTTCTATGGACTAGAGCAAGCATCTCGGAGTCAGAATATATGCTTTGATGGAGTGATCAAAGCTTTTAGGTTTATACAATGTTTGCTAGAAACTTGTATTTACAAGAAAGTGAGTGGGAGCACTACAACATTTCTGATAAGTATATGTGGATGACATATTTTTGATTCGAAATGATGTAGAATTTCTGGAAAGCATAAACGGTTGTTTGAAGAGTGATTTTCAAAGGAAGGCCTGGATAAAGCTACTTACATATTGGGCATCAAGATCTATAGAGATAGATCAAAACGCCTGATGATACTTTCAAAGAACACACACCTTGACATGTGTTTTGAAGGAGTTCAAAATAGATCAGTCAAAGAAGGGGTTCTTACCCGAGTTGTAAGGTGTGAAGTTGAGTAAGACTCAAAGCTTGACCACGGCAGAAGAAAGAGGAAGGACGAAGGTCGTCCCCTATGCTCTTGTCATAGGCTCTATACGGTATGCCATACTGAGTACCGCACCTGATGTGTGCCTTGCCACATGTCTGGCAAGAGGGTACAAAGGTTATCTAGGACTGGATCACCAGATAGCGGTCAAAATAGTCCTTAGATGAATAAGGAAATGTTTCTCGGTTATGGAGGTGATAAAGAGTTCGACGTAAAGAGTTACGTCGATGCAAGCTTAACACCTATCCGGATAGCTCTGAGTAGAGATACCGGATACGTATAATGGAGCAACAATTTGGAATAGCTCCAAGTGGAATGTGGTAGCAGCATCTACGATATGACATAAAGTTTTGCGAAATACATAGGGATCTGAATATGGCAAGACCCGTTGACTACAACCTCTCTCACAAGCATAACATGATCAAACCCAGAACTCATTGAGTATTAATCACATAGTGATGTGAACTAGATTAGTGACTCTAGTAAACTCTTTGGATGTTGGTCACATGGCGATGTGACCTGTGAGTGTTAATCACATGGCGATGTGAACTGGATTATTGACTCTAGTGCAAGTGGGAGACTGTTGGAAATATGCCCTAGAGGCAATAATAAATTGGTTATTATTATATTTCCTTGTTCATGATAATCGTTTATTATCCATGCTAGAATTGTATTGATAGGAAACTCAGATACATGTGTGGATACACAGACAACACCATGTCCCTAGTAAGCCTCTAGTTGACTAGCTCGTTGATCAATAGATGGTTACGGTTTCCTGACCATGGACATTGGATGTCGTTGATAATGGGATCACATCATTAGGAGAATGATGTGATGGACAAGACCCAACCCTAAGCCTAGCACAAGATCATGTAGTTCGTTTGCTAAAGCTTTTCTAATGTCAAGTATCATTTCCTTAGACCATAAGATTGTGCAACTCCCTGATACCGTAGGAGTGCTTTGGGTGTGCCAAACGTCACAACGTAACTGGGTGGCTATAAAGGTGCACTATGGGTATCTCCAAAAGTGTCTGTTGGGTTGGCACGACTCGAGACTGGGATTTGTCAGTCCGTGTAAACGAAGAGGTATCTCTGGGCCCACTCGGTAGGACATCATCATAATGTGCACAATGTGATCAAGAAGTTGATCACGGGATGATGTGTTACGGAACGAATAAAGAGACTTGCCGGTAACGAGATTGAACAAGGTATCGGATACCGATGATCGAATCTCGGGCAAGTACTATACCGCTAGACAAAGGGAATTGTAAACGTGATTGATTGAATCCTTGACATCGTGGTTCATTTGATGAGATCATCATGGAGCATGTGGGAGCCAACATGGGTATCCAGATCCCGCTGTTGGTTATTGACCGGAGAGTTGTCTCGGCCATGTCTGCATGACTCCCGAACCCGTAGGGTCTACACACTTAAGGTTCAATGACGCTAGGGTTATAGGGAAAGTATGTACGCGGTTACCGAATGTTGTTCGGAGTCCCGGATGAGATCCCAGACGTCACGAGGAGTTCCTGAATGGTCCGGAGGTAAATATTGATATATAGGAAGTATGGTTTTGGCCACCAGAAGTGTTCTGGGCATCACCGGTAGTGTACCGGGACCACCGGAGGGGTCCAGGGGTCCACCAGGTGGGGCCACCAGCCCCGGAGGCCCACATGGGCCAATAGTGGGAAGGGACCAGCCCCTAGGTGGGCTGGGGCGCCTCCCACCAAGGCCCAAGGCGCCTCCAAGAGGGGAGGGGGCAAACCCTAGGGCAGATGGGCCCTAAGGCCCACCCCAGGTGCGCCTCCCCCTCTCCCCCTTGTGGCCGCCACCCTAGATGGGATCTAGGGCTGCCGCACCCCTTGGGGTGGAAACCCTAGGTGGGGGCGCAGCCCTCCCTCTTCCCCTATATATAGTGGAGGCAAAGGGGCAGCCCAACACACGAAGTTCTTCCCCTGTTGGCGCAGCCCTACCTCTCTCCCTCGTCGTCTCTCGTAGTGCTTGGCGAAGCCCTGCTGGAGTCCCGCGCTCCTCCACCACCACCACGCCGTCGTGCTAATGCTGGACGGAGTCTTCCCCAACCTCTCCTTCTCCCCTTGCTGGATCAAGGCGTAGGAGACGTCACAGGGCTGCACGTGTGTTGAACGTGGAGGCGCCGTTGTTCGGTGCTTAGATCAGAATCAACCGCAATCTGAATCGCTGCGAGTACGACTCCTTCATCCGCATTCTTGCAACGCTTCCGCTTAGCGATCTACAAGGGTATGTAGATGCACTCTCCTTCCCCTCATTGCTAGATTACTCCATAGATTGATCTTGGTGATGCGTAGAAAATTTTAAATTTCTGCTACGATCCCCAACAGTATATATGTTGTTGCTGTGGATTATTCTGTTATCTGTGTTGTGATAATGATTGTCTTGCCAACAGTGTGCACATTTCAACGTGTACATTTTGTGAAGGTAGGCATCTCAGGATCGATATTATATGGAGGCTACCGAAGGATATTAGATCTACATAGTGTCGATCTCGGGGTGCTACAAGTGATATCAAAGCTAATGTTTTGTAACCCATAGCCAGTCCGTTACAAATAGTTTTTGAAGCAGTAGGGTCCGCTGTCAGTGTCAAAACCGGCGGATCTCGGGTAGGGGGTCCCGAACTGTGCGTCTTAGGTTGGTGGTAATAGGAGACATGGAACACAATGTTTACCCAGGTTCGGGCCCTCCCGATGTAGGTAAAACCCTACGTCCTGCTAGATTAATATTGATGAGTATAGGGGTTACAAGAGTTGATCTACCACGAGATTGTAATGGCTAAACCCTAGAAGTCTAGCCTATCTGATTATGGTTGTCCCTACGGACTAAACCCTCCAGTTTATATAGACACTGGAGGGGACTAGGGTTATACAAAGTCTGTTACATAGAAAGGAAATAGTATATCTGGCCGCCTGACTTGCCATCCACGCAAAGAAGAGTCCTATCCGGACACGGGAGAAAGTCTTCCATCTTGTATCTTCATAGCCCAATAGTCCGGCCCATGTCCAATGATACGTCTCCAACGTATCTATAATTTTTGATTGCTCCATGGTACTTTATCTACTGTTTTGGACTATATTGGGCTTTATTTTCCACTTTTATATTATTTTTGGGACTAACCTATTAACCGGAGGCCCAGCCCAGAATTGTTGTTCTATTTCAGTATTTTGAGGAAACAGAATATCAAACGGAGTCCAAACAGAATGAAACCTTCGGGAACGTGATCTTCTCACCGAACGTGATCCAGGAGACTTGGACCCTACTCCAAGAAGTTTCCGGGGAGGTCACGAGGGTGGAGGGCGCCCCCCTGGGCGCGCCCCCTGCCTCGTGGGCCCCTCGGAGCTCCACCGACGTGCTCCTTGCTCCTATATATACCTACGTACCCCCATTAGACAAGAGAGGGAGCCAAAAACCTAATTCCACCACCGCAACTTCCTGTATCCACGAGATCCCATCTTGGGGCCTGTTCCGGAGCTCCGCCGGAGAGGGCATCCATCATGGAGGGCTTCTACATCAACACCATAGCCCTTCCGATGAAGTGTGAGTAGTTTACTTCAGACCTTCGGGTCCATAGCTAGTAGCTAGATGGCTTCTTCTCTCTTTTTGGATCTCAATACAATGTTCTCCCCCTCTCTCGTGGAGATCTATTCGATGTAATCTTCTTTTTGCGGTGTGTTTGTTGAGACCGATGAATTGTGGGTGTATGATCCAACTTATCTATGAATAATATTTGAATCTTCTCTGAATTCTTTTATGTATGATTGAGTTATCTTTACAAGTATCTTCGAATTATCCGTTTGGTTTGGCCAACTAGACTGGTAGTTCTTGCATGGGAGAAGTGCTTAGCTTTGGGTTCAATCTTGCGGTGTCCTTACTCAGTGACAGAAAGAGTTGCAAGGCACGTATTGTATTTTTGCCATTGAGGATAACAAGATGGGGTATTTATCATATTGCATGAATTTATTCCTCTACATCATGTCATCTTGCTTAAGGCGTTACTCTGTTTTTAACTTAATACTCTAGATGCATGCTGGATAGCGGTCGATGAGTGGAGTAATAGTAGTAGATGCAGGCAGGAGTCGGTCTACTTGTCACAGATGTGATGCCTATATACATGATCATACCTAGATAACCTCATAACTATGCTCAATTCTATCAATTGCTCAACAGTAATTTGTTCACCCACCGTAGAATATCTATGCTCTTGAGAGAAGCCACTAGTGAAACCTATGGCCCCCGGGTCTATTCTCATCATATCAATCTCCATTACTTTATTTTACTTGTTTTGCTTTTACTTTTTACTTTGCATCTTTATACCAAAAATACCAAAAATATTATCTCTATCAGATCTCACTCTCGTAAGTGACCGTGAAGGGATTGACAACCCCTAAGAGTTGGTTGCGAGTTGCTACCGTTTTGTGTAGGTACGAGGGACTTGCGCGTGACCTCCTACTGGATTGATACCTTAGTTCTCAAAAACTGAGGGAAATACTTACGCCACTGTGCTGCATCACCCCCTCCTCTTCGGGGAAAACCAACGCTAGCTTGAGACGTAGCAAGAAGGATTTCTGGCGCTGTTGCCGGGGAGGCCTACGCTAAGTCAAGTCAAGATTTACTCTCCCGTCAACGAGCCATTTCTGGCGCCGTTGCCGGGGAGGCCTACGCCAAGTCAAGTCAAGATTTACTCTCCCGTCAACGAGCCATTTCTGGCGCTGTTGTCGGGGATGCCTACGCAAAAGTCAACATACCAAGTACCCATCACAATCTCTATCTCTCGCATTACATTATTTGCCATTTGCCTCTCGTTTTCCTCTCCCCCACTTCACCCTTGCCGTTTTATTCGCCCTCTCTTTCCCTTTGCCTTTTGTTTGCTCGTTGTTAGTTTGCTTGCTTGTTCGTCACGATGGCCTTACCTAATTTTGGTGATCTTCACCTTAAAAGGCTAGAAGATATCGAAAACAATGTCAGGAAGTTTATGGTCTTGCAATTTGAGCATAATAATTTCTTTAGAAACGAGCTTAAGGAACAAAAGAGTTTTATGAGTTATATGAATAAAGAGCTCGATGATATGTCCAAAGAATTTGATGGTGTAAGAGCCCAAATTGCTCATCTTGAAAAAATGACCGCTGAAATTTCGGATATGCAAGCCACCTTAGTCAATAAGATGGCCGCTAAACCGAATAACTATGAAAATCAAGATGAAGATCTAAAAGTTATTGATGTGTCCCCTATTAAATCTTTGTTTTGCAATATGAATCTTGATGAATCTGATTATGATCTTCCCTTACCTAGAAGGCGTTCTAAGAATTCTGAGTTTTTAGATCCTGATGATGAAATTGATAAAAAAGGGATTGAAAGAAATAAAAATCTAGATATTGCTAAACCCACTATTTTGGATCTCAAGGAATTTAACTATGAAAATTGCTCTTTAATTGATTGTATTTCCTTGTTGCAATCCGTGTTAAATTCTCCTCATGCTTATAGTCGAAATAAGGCCTTTACCGAACACATTGTTGACGCCTTAATGCAATCTTATGAAGAAAAGCTTGAGTTGAAAGTTTCTATCCCTAGAAAACTCCATGATGAGTGGGAACCTACAATTAAGATTAAAATTAAAAATTACGAGTTTTATGCTTTGTGTGATTTGGGTGCTAATGTCTCTACTATCCCCAAAGCTTTGTGTGATTTGCTAGATTTTCGTGACTTTGATGATTGCTCTCTAAACTTGCATCTTGCGGATTCCACTATTAAAAAGCCTATGGGAAGAATTAATGATGTTCTTATTGTTGCAAATAGGAATTATGTGCCCGTAGATTTTATCGTTCTTGATATAGATTGCAATCCTTCATGTCCTATTATTCTTGGTAGACCTTTCCTTAGAACGATTGGTGCAATTATTGATATGAAGGAAGGGAATATTAAATTCCAATTTCCCTTAAAGAAGAGCATGGAACACTTTCCTAGAAATAAAATAAAATTACCATATGAATCTATCATGAGAGCCACTTATGGATTGCCTACCAAAGATGGCAATACCTAGATCTATCCTTGCTTTTATGCCTAGCTAGGGGCGTTAAACGATAGCGCTTGTTGGGAGGCAACCCAATTTTATTTTGTGTTTTTTGTTTTTGGTTCTGTTTAGGAATAAATAATCCATCTAGATTCTGTTTAGATGTGGTTTTATCTTTTAATTAGTGTTTGTGCCAAGTTAAACCTATTAGATCTTCTTGGAAGATAGTTATTTGATCTTGCTGTAATTTCTAGAATCTTTGCGCTCAGTGCCCGAATTGTCAAGAATTACCAGAACGTGATAAAATAGTGATTCAAATTGCTGCTGATCAATAAACAAATTTTCCAGGTCGTCTAATTTTGGTAGAATTTTTTGGGTTCCAGAAGTTTGCGTTAGTAACAGATTACTATAGACTGTTCTGTTTTTGACAGATTCTGTTTTGCGTGTGTTGTTTGCTTATTTTGATGAATCTATGGCTAGTAAAATAGTTTATAAACCATAGAGAAGTTGGAATACAGTAGGTTTAACACCAATACAAATAAAGAACAAGTTCACTACAGTCCTTAAAGTAGTCTTTTGTTTTCTTTCTCTAACGGAGCTCACGAGATTTCTATTGAGTTTTGTGTTGTGAAGTTTTCAAGTTTTGGGTGAATTCTTTTGATGGATTATGGAACAAGGAGTGGCAAGAGCCTAATCTTGGGGATGCCCATGGCACCCCCAAGATAATCCAAGGACACCAAAAAGTCAAAGCTTGGGGATGCCCCGGAAGGCATCCCCTCTTTCGTCCACTTTCATCGGTAATTTACTTGGAACTATATTTTTATTCACCACATGATATGTGTTTTGCTTGGAGCGTCTTGTATTATTTGTGTCTTTGCTTTTTAGTCTACCACAATCATCCTTGCTGTACACACCTTTTGAGAGAGCCATGCATGAATTGAAATTTGTTAGAATACTCTATGTGCTTCACTTATATCTTTTTGAGCGTGATGATTTTTGCTCTAGTGCTTCACTTAGATCTTTTAGAGCACGGTGATGGATTGTTTTAAAGAAACTTGATCTCTCATGCTTCACTTAGATTATTTTGAGAGTCGTTAATAGCATGGTAATTTGCTTAATGTTAATATACTTGGTATTCAAGATATGTGAAACTTTCTTTTTAGTGGGTTGAATACTAAGATAAGTTTGATGCTTGATAATTGTTTTGAGATATGGAGGTGATAATATCATATTCGTGCTAGTTGAGTAGTTGTGAATTTGAGAAATACTTGTTTTGAAGTTAGCAAGTCCCGTAGCATGCACGTATGGTTAAAGTTGTGTAACAAATTTGAAGCATGAAGTGTACCTGGCTTGTGCATCCTTATGAGTGGCGATCGGGGACGAGCGATGGTCTTTTCCTACCAATCTATCCCCCTAGGAGCATGCGCGTAGTACTTGATTTTTGATGACTTATAAATTTTTGCAATAAGTATATGAGTTCTTTTGACTAATGTTGAGTCCATGGATTATACGCACTTTTACCTTTCCGCCATTTGCTAGCCTCTTCGGTACCGTGCATTGCCCTTTCTCACATTGAGAGTTGGTGCAAACTTCGCCGGTGCATCCAAACCCCGTGATATGATACGCTCTTTCACACATAAACCTCTCTTTATCTTCCTCAAAACAGCCACCATACCCACCTATCATGGCATTTCCATAGCCATTCCGAGATATATTGCCATGCAACTTCCACCATCATCATCATCATCATGACATGCTTTACTTTTGTCATATTGCCATTGCATGATCTTGTAGTTGACATCGTATTTGTGGCAAAGCCACCATGCATTATTTTTCATACATGTCACTCTTGATTCATTGCACCATCCCGGTACACCGCCGGAGGCATTCATATAGAGTCATATCTTGTTCTAGTATCGAGTTGTAATCATTATGTTGTAATCAATAGAAGTGTGATGATCATCATTATTAGAGCATTGCCCAATCAAAAAAAAGAGAAAGGCCAAAAAGAAAGGAAAAAAAGAAAGGCCCAAAAAAAGAGAAAATAAAAAGGGCAATGCTACTATCTCTTTTTCCACACTTGTGCTTCAAAGTAGCACCTTGTTCTTCATGTAGTGAGTCTCATATATTGTGCTTCAAAGTAGCACCATGATTTTCATATAGTGAGTCTCATAAGTTGTCTTGTTCATACTAGTGGGAATTTTTCATTATAGAACTTGGCTTGTATATTCCAACGATGGGCTTCCTCAAAATGCCCTAGGTCTTCATGAGCAAGCAAGTTGGATGCACACCCACTAGTTTTCTTTTGTTGAGCATTCTTAGCTCTAGTGCATCCGTTGCATGGCAATCCCTACTCCTTGCATTAACATCAATTGATGGGCATCTCCATAGCTCATTGATTAGCCTCGTTGATGTGAGACTTTCTCCTTTTTTGTCTTCTCCACACAATCCCCATCATCATATTCTATACCACCCATAGTGCTATGTCCATGGCTCGCGCTCATGTATTGCGTGAAGGTTGAAAAAGTTTGAGATTATTTGAGTATGAAACAATTGCTTGGCTTGTCATCGGGGGTATAGAAGTTGGGAACATCTTTGTGTGACGAAAATGAAGCATAGCCTAACTATATGATTTTGTAGGGATGTTATTTTGAGATGACATAATTGTTTAATTAGTATGCTTGAAGTATTATCATTTTTATGTCAATATGAACTTTTGTCTTGAACCTTTCGGATCTGAATATTCATACCATGATTAAAAAGATTTACATTGAAATTATGCCAAAGTATCACTCCGCATCAAAAATTCTCTTTTTATCATTTACCTACTCGAGGACGAGCATGAATTAAGCTTGGGGATGCCTGATACGTCTCCAACATATCTATAATTTTTGATTGCTCCATGCTACTTTATCTACTGTTTTGGACTATATTGGGCTTTATTTTCCACTTTTATATTATTTTTGGGACTAACCTATTAACCGGAGGCCCAACCCAGAATTGATGTTTTTTTGCCTATTTCAGTATTTCGAGGAAACAGAATATCAAACGGAGTCCAAACGGAATGAAACCTTCGGGAACGTGATCTTCTCACCGAACGTGATCCAGGAGACTTGGACCCTACTCCAAGAAGTTTCCGGGGAGGTCACGAGGGTGGAGGGCGCGCCCCCCTGGGCGCGCCCCCTGCCTCGTGGGCCCCTCGGAGCTCCACCGACATGCTCCTTCCTCCTATATATACCTATGTACCCCCATTAGACCAGAGAGGGAGCCAAAAACCTAATTCCACCGCTGCAACTTCCTGTATCCACGAGATCCGATCTTGGGGCCTGTTCCGAAGCTCCGCCGGAGAGGGCATCCATCACGGAGGGCTTCTACATCAACACCATAGCCCTTCCGATGAAGTGTGAGTAGTTTACTTCAGACCTTCGGGTCCATAGCTAGTAGCTAGATGGCTTCTTCTCTCTTTTTGGATCTCAATACAATGTTCTCCCCCTCTCTCGTGGAGATCTATTCGATGTAATCTTCTTTTTGCGGTGTGTTTGTTGAGACCGATGAATTGTGGGTTTATGATCCAACTTATCTATGAATAATATTTGAATCTTCTCTGAATTCTTTTATGTACGATTGAGTTATATTTGCAAGTCTCTTCGAATTATCCGTTTGGTTTGGCCAACTAGATTGGTAGTTCTTGCAATGGGAGAAGTGCTTAGCTTTGGGTTCAATCTTGCGATGTCCTTACTCAGTGACAGAAAGAGTTGCAAGGCACGTATTGTATTGTTGCCATCGAGGATAACAAGATGGGGTATTTATCATATTGCATGAATTTATTCCTCTACATCATGTCATCTTGCTTAAGGCGTTACTCTGTTTTTAACTTAATACTCTAGATGCATGCTGGATAGCGGTCGATGAGTGGAGTAATAGTAGTAGATGCAGGCAGGAGTCGGTCTACTTGTCACGGACGTGATGCCTATATACATGATCATACCTAGATAACCTCATAACTATGCTCAATTCTATCAATTGTTCAACAATAATTTGTTCACCCGCCGTAGAATATCTATGCTCTTGAGAGAAGCCACTAGTGAAACCTATGGCCCCCGGGTCTATTCTCATCATATCAATCTCCATTACTTTATTTTACTTGTTTTGCTTTTACTTTTTACTTTGCATCTTTATACCAAAAATACCAAAAATATTATCTCTATCAGATCTCACTCTCGTAAGTGACCGTGAAGGGATTGACAACCTCTAAGCGTTGGTTGCGAGTTGCTACCGTTTTGTGCAGGTACTAGGGACTTGCGCGTGACCTCCTACTGGATTGATACCTTGGTTCTCAAAAACTGAGGGAAATACTTACGCTATTGTGCTGCATCACCCCCTCCTCTTCGGGGAAAACCAACGCTAGCTCGAGACGTAGCATCCAACAGGTTGGACGCCCGAGGACCCCTTAGTCCAGGACTCCCTCAGTAGCCCCCGAACCAGGCTTCAATGACGAGGTGTCCGGCACGCAGATTGTCTTCGGCATTGCAAGGCGGGTTCCCCCTCCGATTACTTCAAAGTCCCTGACTTAAAGAGCGGTATTCGGCTTTTCCATTTAATGTCGCGCCCATCGGCTTCCACGCCTTCCTGACTTCAGCTTCCACATGGCGAGCGAATAGGAGAGGTCAGGGTATTTTTACACATACCACCCTTGCCATACAAGAGAGGTGCCTATTTAAAGAGAATAGATCTCAGATCCATTCCACACCCCGTGAAAAAATCCTCAAAGCTCGCAAAGCGGAACCACCCCAACATGGCTAGCGCTCCCAGCTCTTCCTTTCGTCCCCACGGCTCCGAAAAGGGTGATTGGAAGAGATGTTCCGTATCTCACGGTCAGCTGACGAAGCTGCAGAAACAGGGCTTTCTTCCTCCCGCGGATCTAGTCCCCGTCTGAGTAGGATTAACATCCTTCAACGGCGGGGTTCAGGCGGAGAATTTCCCCAATCCGTCCAGGGAAACGAGTATGCTTCGTCCCCTTCTTGCTAAGAGGCGTCGGATTTCCAATCCATCCCTTCCTCCGAGGACTACTGGAGTATTATGGCTTCCAACTACACAGTTTCACTCCCGCCTCCATCCTGCACATCGCGGG
This sequence comes from Triticum dicoccoides, assembly GCF_002162155.2. Lineage (NCBI taxonomy): Eukaryota > Viridiplantae > Streptophyta > Magnoliopsida > Poales > Poaceae > Triticum > Triticum dicoccoides. Next base: position 68,277,735 of record NC_041380.1, on the reverse strand, counting down.
TTACGTTGCTCTATGCGAGTTATTCCTGGGCTGTGAGGCCCATTTTGAATTATGGAGAAAACTGTTTTGCCTCGTCCCTCGTAATCAGGGGGGTCAATATTCGAAGTGGGAGGAGTCGAAGTGTGGCGTATCGCCGGGACCGGATACCTGTTCGGTACGCCGAAGAAGGCTTCCGAAGAGTGGCCTTTCGAATGGTTCTATATTGATGATGTCGCTCTTCCTGACCCAGTCTGAATGAACCTCCCCAAATTTTCAAGTGATTCATTGAAGAAACGCCACATCTGGCGTCCTCAGAGCCTCGAGGAGGAGGATAGCGCAGAAGTCAGTCAGTTGACGGGCAAGATTAAGACGCTTGCCCAGTCCGGATTGTCGATAATCGAGGTAATGGCGATCTCCATAGTGCGGGGGGTGGGTACAACCACTCCAATACAGAGGGCTTCCCATGTGGCACTATAATGGGGAATATGACGCCTCACGCTGCGGTCGGAAAGGTCCGAAAACCCCCGCCGCTTTGGCCAAAATATTGGCCGAACTGTTCAAAGGGGAGAAAGAGGAGTTCACTCGTCTCCAATATCGAGATGGATTTTCCATGTATAATCCTCCTAGCTGGGTAAGCCCGATTCAACCATTTTACTCCTCTCCCTGAGTCATTTTTTGATGGATAGTAACCTATCCATTCACAACAGGAATGTCGAAAGGCTATCGAGGGGATCCATAGCCCCGCCCCCCAGCCAGAGGGTCACAACCAAGACCTTGACCCCGGATTCAAAGAAGATCCGGATATATTTGTGGAGCTCGAGGATGGAGTATTCTATCAGACGAGCTACGATGGTACGGAAGTACCCATCATCATCGACTACCCCAGCCTCCTTCCTGCTTCGCATGTAAGTAATTTAAAAGACACGTTCTTCAAAAGAGTTTCCTTACTATGCCTCACCCATCGCACTATTTCGTGTTCCAAAGGGGAGGCGCTCAACATCCCAACGTGCACCAGAAGCGTCTCCGAGGAGAGCGGCGCCCGCGCCGAGCACATCTTCGAAGAGGAAGGCAAATGATAATATGGCAGAACCCTCATCAAAGAGGTAAGGCTTTCTTTTGAAGAATACATCTTCTGACTGCCAAATCAAATCGTGACGCCACTCGCCGCATTCTATTAGGAAAAGTGTCCGCCGGACTATGTCCGAGGATCCTGTCGGTCGTGCCTCCACTAGTCAGGTTCCGGACCCTGCCCTAAGGACGGGGGCTGACACGGGAGCGGCACGGGACTGTCCTTCCGCACAGGATTCGGACAATATGTCCGTCACGAACTCTGAAGTGCAGAGCGCCATGAATCATTGTCGTCGGAGGGCCGCTCTCCATGACCCCGGCTTTTCAAAGGAGGCATTTGATGCCTTCGGCTCGGCCGAGGCATACATCCGAGCTGCTCGGGATGGGCTCGTAAGAGCCATGAACCAGCATCTAAAAGATATGCGGGTAAGTTTATATTGTACCCGCCTAATAATTATTACCAGTAGCCCCCGAGACTTGAAGCAATTGATCCAACTGATTTAAGGATCATTGTATAACCAGGTACTTACGGAGAAGAACAACCTGTTATCTCAGGAACTAGAAAAGTATCGGACCCAGCTAACTGTTGCCAATGCCGAACTGGAGAAATCCAAGAAGGCGTCACCTGGTAATGTTCCCTCCATCGAGAAAACATAATGGTGTACCAATAATGCTAACATGGTTGCTCACCTCTTAATAGCTAGGATCATCAGATCAACTGCAAGAGCAACTGAAAGCCACTCAAGGGGGAGAACGAGAAGCCAAAAAACTACTAGCCGCGGGCGAGCGTGTGCTAACACGAGGAGAAAAACAAGCTCCAGGGTTCCAATACCCAACTGGGTGAGAAAATGAAAGATGTACGGGCCCAGCTGGCTGACTCCGTGAAGGAAAATAAGAGGCTTCGAGGCACATATTTAGTATGTGGTTATGTACTTTCCTTAATATATTTGTTCAAGTGACTATGTAATTTCCTTAATATATTTGTTCCTAGCCAGATTGTAAAAACGATTGTCATGGCCGACCTTTTCGCTTCGACCTCTGGACCCAAAGGTGCAAAGTATTTCTGAATACTCGAGAGGTAAAAAATAAACTGGGGTATGCGTGGAAACCAGGCGTAGGGGTCATAGTTGCTTGAACAGACACGTTGTATCTGGCTAGCTATGTTATATTACATTGTGATTGTAAGAAACATCTTCTAGAGAGAATAGTTCCGTTAAGTGTTCCTTTCCCGTGGGTGTATGCGTTAATAAGCATGTTCGAGCTGTGATCAAAAACATCACAGTATAGGTAGCATCTAGGGGTTCATAGTGTGAGGAAATGTAAAACATCTTTAGTCCGCTGACCGAATATTCCCTTAAGAATGCTAGCTTTCGGCTTCATCCAATCTGAGATACACATCCGGATGACCCGACAGTAACAATCATAGAGGTGCTCCCTTTATGCCCTAGCCGAACTAATGGGAACGTAGGGCATAAGCACAGGAGCCATGCAACCCAGCTTGGCCAAAACTTAAGTCATATCGATGCATATAAGGGCGAAGAAAAGGCATATGTGAGAAAAAACACATATGTAATGAGCTTGATGCTCGGGAAATAATGATAATAAACTTCTGTGCAAGAAGCCCCCAGGTATAATGGACGTACACATTTAAGAATGTGTACGTTATAGGTGTACAGTTGTAGCCACACGAAAAGGTTTCAGGCTAAAAAAAGAGGGTGAAAAGAGAGGATAAAAAATAATGTAAGCGATATGGAGGAGGAAGCAAACGAAGGGTTCGGCGCTAGGCATAGAATCTTCGGAGTCTGGCCGCATTCCAGGGGTTTGGTTCAAGGCGGTTATCTGATGCATCACGCAGACGGTACGCTCCTCCAGTGAGAACTTCATCAATGATGAAGGGACCCTCCCACTTGGGCTTGAGTTTGTCCTTTTTCTTCTCCGGCAAGCATAGAACGAGTTCGCCAACATTGTAAGTCTTGGCCCATACTTCTCTGCTTTGATATCTGCGAGCATGATGACCCACAAGTATAGGGGATCTATCTTAGTCCTTTCGATAAGTAAGAGTGTCGAACCCAACGAGGAGCAGAAGGAAATGATAAGCGGCTTTCAGCAAGGTATTCTCTCCAAGTACTGAAATAAGTGGTAACAGATAGTTTTGTGATAAGATAAATTGTAACGAGCAACAAGTAACAAAAGTAAATAAAGTGCAGCAAGGTGGCCCAATCCTTTTTGTAGCAAAGGACAAGCCGGAACAAACTCTTATAATAGGAAAAGCGCTCCCGAGGACGCATGGGAATATCATCAAGCTAGTTTTCATCACGTTCATATGATTCGCGTTCGATACTTTGATAATTTGATATGTGGGTGGACCGGTGCTTGGGTGCTGTTCTTACTTGAACAAGCATCCCACTTATGATTAACCTCTATTGCAAGCATCCGCAACTACAAGAAAAGTATTAAGGTAAACCTAACCATAGCATGAAACATATGGATCCAAATCAGCCCCTTACGAAGCAACGCATAAACTAGGGTTTAAGCTTCTGTCACTCTAGCAACCCATCATCTATTTATTACTTCCCAATGCCTTCCTCTAGGCCCAAATAATGGTGAAGTGTTATGTAGTCGACGTTCACATAACACCACTAGAGGCTAGAAAACATACATCTTATCAAAATATCAAACGAATACCAAATTCACATGAGTACTAATAGCAAGACCTCTCCCTTGTCCTCAGGAACAAATGTAATTACTCACAAAGCATATTCATGTTCATAATCAAAGGGGTAATAATATGCATATAGGATCTGAACATATGATCTTCCACCAAATAAACCAACTAGCATCAACTACAAGGAGTAATCAACACTACTAGCAACCTACTAGCACCAATCCCGGACTTTGAGACAAGAATTGGATACAAGAGATGAACTAGGGTTTGGAGATGAGATGGTGCTGGTGAAGATGTTGATGGAGATTTCCCTCTCCCGATGAGAGGAGCGTTGGTGATGACGATGGTGATGATTTCCCCCTCCCGGAGGGAAGTATCCCCGGTAGAACAGCTCTGCCAAGCTCTAGATTGGTTCCGCCAAGGTTCCACCTCGTGGCGGCGGAGTCTCGTCCCGAAAAGTTCCTTCTTATTTTTTTCATCGGAAGACTTCATATAGGAGAAGATGGGCGTCGGAGAGCCACCAGGGGGCCCACGAGGTAGGGGGCGCGCCCTAGGAGGGGGGCGCCCCCCCCCCTCGTGAGCAGGGTGTGGGGCCCCTGGCCTTCATCTTTGGCGAGGATTTTTCTTTATTTATTTTAAGATGTTCCGTGGATTTTCATGACTTTTGGAGTTGCGCAGAATAGGTCTCTAATATTTGCTCCTTTTCCGGCCCAGAATTCCAGTTGCCGGCGTTCTCCCTCCTTATGTAAACCTTGTAAAATAAGAGAGAATAGCCATAAGTATTGTGACATAAAGTGAAATAATAGTCCATAATGCAATAAATATTGATATAAAAGCATGATGCAAAATGGACGTATCAACTCCCCCAAGCTTAGACCTCACTTGTCCTCAAGCGAAAAGCCGATAACAATAAATATGTTCTCATGTTTAGAGGTAGAGGCGTCGATAAAAATAAAATACGGACATGAAGACATCATGATTATTCTCATAACAGCAACATATATAGATTTTGTCATATGATTACTTATGTTCAAGTGATGATCTATTCACAATGCAAAAGTATAAATCATAAACCTTATTGGGCTCCGACAAACTATAATCTCAGTCATTGAAGCAACTGCAATTTATCATAACATCGGAAAGAGTCTATGTTAGAGCTAAAAAGCAAGTCCAGATACTCAACTATCATTTAGTCCTTCATAATTGCTAACACTCACGCAATACTTGTGGTTATGAAGTTTTAATCGGACACAGAGAAAGATAGGGGCTTATAGTTTTGCCCCACAACCTTTTACCTCAAGGGTAATGTCAACAATAATAATTCATGCTCCCCTATATC
>NC_041380.1:68241454-68272160 GCF_002162155.2 Triticum dicoccoides | reverse complement strand
TATATATCATGTTCTTTCCAACATGCTGAGCTTGCCAAAGGATAAAATGAAAAAGGAAAGGTGAAGATCACCGTGACTCTTGCATAAGGTAGAAGATAATAATAAAAGATAGGCCCTTCACAGAGGGAAGCAGAGGTTGCCATGCACTTTTATAGTTGGATGCACAAAATCTCAATGCGAAAGGACGTCACTTTATATTGCCCCTTGTGATATGAACCTTTATTATGCAGTCCGTCGCTTTTATTACTTCCACATCACAAGATCGTATAAAGCTTATTTCTCCCACACCAATCAATCATACATATTTAGAGCAATTTTTATTGCTTTTCACCGATGACAACTTACTTGAAGGATCTTACTCAATCCATAGGTAGATATGGTGGACTCTCATGGCAAAACTGGTTTAAGGGTATTTGGAAGCACAAGTAGTATTTCTACTTGGTGCTGAGAATTTGGCTAGCATGAGTGGGAAAGGCAAGCTCAACAAGTTAGAGGATCCATGACAACATACTTTATCTCAGATATAAGAAAGACATAACTCATTAAGTTGTCTTCCTTGTCCAACATCAACCCTTTAGCATGTCATATTTTAATGAGTGCTCCCAATCATAAAAGATGTCAATGATAATATATCTGTATGTGAAAACCTCTCTTTCCTTATTACTTCCTATTAATTGCAACAATGACCAAAGCTATGTCTGCCAACTCCCAACAACTTTTAATCATCATACTCTTTCTATGTGAAGTCATTACTCTCAATAAGATCAATATGAACTTTTTGTTTCTTTTTATTCTTTTCTCTTTTCTTTTATTCACCCAAGATCATGGCAAAATAATCAAGCCCTTGACTCAACACTAATCTTTATTATATATAGCTCACGGACTCGATTACAAAGAGAGATCATAAAGCAAAACTCAAAACTAGATCATGCCATGAACTTTATTCTACTAGATCAAGATACTACTATTAGGATAGAACTAAGAAAAATGGTAAAGATAGGAGTTGTGATTGTGATACGATACCGGGGCACCTCCCCCAAGCTTGGCAGTTGCCAAGGGGAGTGCCCATACCCATGTGATTATATCTCCTTCTTTGTTGTCGGTGTAATATTCTTGGCGATGATTCCCCTCAGGATGCGGTTCTCCTCCTCGAGCTTATTGACTTGCTGTTTGAGGTCCATTATTTCCTTACGAAGCTTTCCTGTGACAGCTAAAGCTCCTTGCACCCAAGGGTGTTGCTTAGCTGCGGGAGAACAAGTGACACTCCTCTTCATATTTTCATAAGAAAGAAATCTAACATTAGAAGGGATAACTGAATTTGGAATGGCTGAGCTCTGTAGTTCCCCCATCGTGAACCCAGCTCGGAGGCGAGAGGTGACTTCTTGATCCTCCATGGCATCTACTCTCATCAAGTCGGCCTCCACCTCTTCCTCCGTTGCTGGCCCAAAGTGGTCAGCGTCGCTGTTTGCCCTTGGTTCCGGTGCCGGATTAGATACCCGGCTCTCCCCGATTGACTCTTGAGAAGACATCTTGCTCTAATCTGCAGCAGCAACAGCTCGAAAACAAAAACAGAGGAGATTGGCGTGATACGGGAGTCAAAACCTTCGGGAGAATATATAATGAATTTTTACCGACTAAAATACGTATCGTGCAAGAAAACGGAGTTCGGAAGGCACACGAGGTGCTCACGAGGTAGGGGCGCGCCCACCATCCTCGTGGGGCCCTCATGTCCTTCCCGGACTGCTACTTATTTTTCTATTTTTCTAAATATTCCAAAACGGAGAAACATTGCCTTAAAAATTGTTTTGGAGTCGGTTTACTTACCGTACCACATTCCTATTCCTTTTCGGAGTCTGAAACGGTCTGGAAGGTGTCCCTTATGTATTCCTCCGGGGTTACGGTTTCAATAATATTGGTTTCAACATTTATGGGATTACCTGAGATATAATGTTTGATTCTTTGACCGTTTACCACCTTCGGATTTGTGCCCTCGAAGTTGTTGATTTTTATGGCACCGAAACGATAGACCTCTTCGATAACATAGGGGCCTTCCCATTTAGAGAGAAGTTTTCCTGCAAAAAATCTTAAACGAGAGTTGTATAGCAATACATAATCACCTACATTAAACTCACACTTTTGTATCCTTTTGTCATGCCATCTTTTAACTTTTTCTTTAAACAACTTGGCATTTTCATAAGCTTGGGTTCTCCATTCATCAAGTGAGCTAATATCAAATAATCTCTTCTCACCAGCAAGTTTAAAATCATAGTTGAGCTCTTTAATAGCCCAATATGCCTTATGTTCTAGTTCGAGAGGTAAGTGACATGCTTTTCCATAAACCATTTTATACGGAGACATACCCATAGGATTTTTGTATGCAGTTCTATAAGCTCATAATGCATCATCAAGTTTCTTGGACCAATTCTTTCTACACCTATTAACAGTCTTTTGCAAAATTAATTTGAGCTCTCTATTGCTCAACTCTACTTGACCACTAGACTGTGGGTGATAAGGAGATGCAATTCTATGATTAACATCATACTTAGCAAGCATTTTACGGAAAGCACCATGAATAAAGTGTGAACCACCATCAGTCATTAAATATCTAGGGACTCCAAACCTCGGAAAAATAACTTCTTTAAGCATTTTAATAGAAGTGTTATGATCAGCACTACTAGTTGGAATAGCTTCTACCCACTTAGTAACGTAATCAACAACCACTAAAATATGTGTGTATCCATTAGAGGCAGGAAAAGGTCCCATATAATCAAAGCCCCAAACATCAAACGGTTCAATAACAAGAGAATAATTCATAGGCATTTCTTGACGTCTACTAATATTACTAATTCTTTGATATTCATCACAAGACAAGACAAACTTACAGGCATCCTTGAAGAGAGTAGGCCAATAAAAACCAGATTGCAATACCTTATGTGCAGTTCTATCTCCAGCGTGGTGTCCTCCATAATCCTCGGAATGACACTTGCGTAGGATCTGTTCCTGTTCATGCTCAGGTACACAACGTCTAATAACATCATCTACTCCTTCTTTATAAAGATGTGGGTCATCCCAAAAGTAATGTCTCAAGTCATAGAAAAACTTTTTATTTTGCTGGTATGTGAAGCTAGGTGGTATAAACTTAGCAACAATATAATTAGCATAATCAACATACCATGGAGTACTACGCGAAGTACTTATAACATTTAATTGTTCATCAGGAAAGCTATCATTAATAGGTAGTGGGTCATCAAGAACATTCTCTAACCTAGACAAGTTGTCTGCAACGGGGTTCTCAGCTCCCTTTCTATCAACAATATGCAAATCAAATTCTTGTAGCAAGAGAACCCATCTAATAAGTCTAGGTTTAGCATCTTTCTTTTCCATAAGGTATTTAATAGCAGCATGATTAGTGTGAAAAGTTACTTTAGAATCAACAATATAAGGTCTAAACTTATCACAAGCAAATACAACTGCTAAAAGCTCTTTTTCAGTAGTAGCATGATTTCTTTGAGCATTGTCTAGAGTCTTACTAGCATAATGAATAACATTTAATTTCTTATCAACTCTTTGCCCTAGAACAGCACCTACAACATAATCACTAGCATCACACATAATTTCAAAGGGTAAATTCCAATCAGGTGGCTGAACAACAGGTGCAGAGACTAATGCTTTCTTAAGTATTTCAAATGCTTCTACACAATCATCATCAAAGACAAATGGTATATCTTTTTGCAATAAATTAGTCAGAGGTCGAGAAATTTTTGAGAAGTCCTTAATGAACCTCTTGTAAAATCCGGCATGACCAAGGAAACTTCTTATACCTTTGATGTCCTTGTAACATGGCATCTTTTCAATAGCATCGACCTTGGCTTTATCAACTTCAATACCTCTTTCAGAAACTTTATGCCCCAAGACAATACCTTCATTAACCATAAAGTGGCACTTTTCCCAATTCAAGACAAGATTAGTTTCTTCACATCTCTGCAAAACTCGATCAAGATTGCTCAAGCAATCATCAAAAGAGGAACCATAGACGGAAAAATCGTCCATGAAAACCTCACAAATCTTTTCACAAAAGTCAGAGAATATAGCCATGCATCATGCATCTTTGAAAGGTAGTAGGTGCATTACATAAACCAAAAGGCATACGTCTATAAGCAAAAGTACCAAAAGGGCATGTAAAAGTAGTCTTTGATTGATCTCTAGTCGACACAGGTATTTGAGAGAAACCAGAATAACCATCTAGAAAGCAATAGTGTGTATGTTTGCATAATCTTTCTAGCATTTGATCAATAAAAGGTAAGGGGTAATGATCTTTCTTAGTAGCTTTATTTAATTTGCGGAAATCAATTACCATCCTATAACCTGTGATAATTCTTTGTGGAATCAATTCATCTTTATCATTAGGAACAACAGTAATACCTCCCTTCTTAGGGACACAATGGACATGACTTACCCACTGACTATCAGCAACGGGATAAATTATACCTACCTCCAGAAGCTTGAGTATTTCTTTTCTTACCACTTCTTTCATTTTAGGATTCAGACGTCGTTGAGGATCATGAACTGGTTTGGCATCTGCTTCCAAATTTATTTTATGTTGACATAGAGTGGGACTAATGCCCTTAAGATCATCAAGATTATATCCAAATAGCAGCACGATGCTTCTTCAGAGTTTTCAATAATCTTTCTTCTTCATGCTCTGAAAGGTTAGCACTAATAATAACATGATATATCTTCTTTTCATCAAGATAAGCATATTTAAGATTATCAGGCAAAGGTTTAAGCTCAAACACGGGATCACCCTTGGGTGGAGGAGGATCCTCTAAAATTTCAACAAGCAAATTGTGTTGCAGAATAGGTTCCTGTTTAAAGAATACTTCATCTATTTCCCTTCTTTCATTCATGAACATATCATTTTCATGGTCTAGCAAATAGTGTTCTAAAGGATCACTAGGAGGTACGGCAATAGAAGCAAGACTAATAATTTCATCCTTACTAGGTAATTCTTCCTCACGATGTTGTTTACTAAATTTAGAGAAATTAAACTCATGAATCATATCATCCAAGCCAATAGTAACAACATTCTTTTTGCAATCTATCCTAGCATTAACAGTGTTCAAGAAGGGTCTACCAAATATAATGGGACAAAAGCTATCTTGCGGAGAAGTAAGAACAAGAAAATCAGCAGGATATTTAGTTTTCCCACACAAGACTTCAACATCTCTAACAATTCCCATCGCTGAAATAGTATCTCTATTGGCAAGTTTAATTGTGACATCAATATCTTATAATTCAGCAGGTGCAATTTCATGCTTGATTTCTTTATACAAGTCATAAGGTATAACACTAGCACTAGCACCCATATCACATAAGCCATGATAACAATGATCTCCTATTTTAACAGAAATAACAGGCACGCCTACCACAGGTCTATGTTTATCTTTAGCACAAGGTTTAGCAATTCTAGCAGTTTCACTTCGAACTGAATAACATGCCCATCAATATTATCAGACAAGAGATCTTTAACAATAGCAATATTAGGTTCTACTTTAACTTGCTCAGGAGGTGTATAAGTTCTAATATTGCTTTTACGAACAACAGTTGAAGCTTTAGCATGATCCTTTACTCTAACAGGGAAAGGTGGTTTCTCAACATAAGAAGTAGAAACAATAGGATCATTATAAGTGACAGTCTTTTCTTCAACTTTAATAGGTGCAGCTACTTTTACTTCTATGGGAGGATGATATTTAAACCACTTCTCCTTAGGGAGATCAATATAAGTAGCAAAAGATTCACAGAAAGAAGCTACTATCTCAGAGTCAAGTCCATATTTAGTGCTAAACTTACGAAAAATATTGGTGTCCATAACAGATTTAACACAATCAAACTTAGGTGTCATACCTGACTCCTTACCTTCGTCGAGGTCCCAATCTTCAGAGTTGCGTTTAATTCTATCCAATAAATTCCATCTGAATTCAATAGTCTTCATCATAAAAGAGCCAACATAAGAAGTATCGAGCATGGTTTGATTATTATGAGAAAGCCGCGCATAAAAACTTTGCATAATTATTTCTCTCAAGAGCTCATGATTGGGGCATGAATATAACATTGATTTAAGCCTCCCCCAAGCTTGAGCGATGCTTTCTCCTTCGCGAGGCCAGAAATTATATATATAATTGCGATCACGATGAACAAGATGCATAGGGTAATACTTTTGATGAAATTCCAATTTCAATCTTTTATAGTTCCATGATCTCATATCATCACATAGCCTATACCATATCAATGCGTCTCCCTTCAAAGATAAAGGGAAGACCTTCTTCTTAGCAACATCATCGGGTACACCTGCAAGCTTAAATAATCCACAAACTTCATCCACATATATTAAGTGCTCATCAGGATGCTTTGTTCCATCTCCTGTAAAAGGGTTAGCTAGCAGTTTTTCCATCATACCTGAAGGAAATTCAAAAGGAGTTTCATTTTCAATAGGTTCAGTAGGTTGAGGAGCAACTCTTTGCTCTACTGGACGGGGTGAAGATACCCCGAACAAGTCCCTCAGAGAATTACTTTCCATAGTAGCAGGTGACAGTAAATTTCAGCACACTATATAAATTTTTCCTTACCAAATTCCACCTACCAAAGGCGCTACACTCCCCGGCAACGGCACCAGAAAAGAGTCTTAATGACCCACAAGTATAGGGGATCTATCGTAGTCCTTTCGATAAGTAAGAGTGTTGAACCCAATGAGGAGCAGAAGGAAATGATAAGCGTTTTCAGCAAGGTATTCTCCGCAAGTACTGAAATAAGTGGTAACAGATAGTTTTATGATAAGATAAATTGTAACGAGCAACAAGTAACAAAAGTAAATAAAGTGCAGCAAGGTGTCCCAATCCTTTTTGTAGCAAAGGACAAGCCGGAACAAACTCTTATAATAGGAAAAGCGCTCCCGAGGACACATGGGAATATCGTCAAGCTAGTTTTCATCACGTTCATATGATTCGCGTTCGATACTTTGATAATTTGATATGTGGGTGGACCGGTGCTTGGGTGTTGTTCTTACTTGAACAAGCATCCCACTTATGATTAACCTCTATTGCAAGCATCTGCAACTACAATAAAAGTATTAAGGTAAACCTAACCATAGCATGAAACATATGGATCCAAATTAGCCCCTTATGAAGAAACGCATAAACTAGGGTTTAGGCTTCTGTCACTCTAGCAACCCATCATCTATTTATTACTTCCCAATGCCTTCCTCTAGGCCCAAATAATGGTGAAGTGTTATGTAGTCGACGTTCACATAACACCACTAGAGGCTAGAAAACATACATCTTATCAAAATATCAAACGAATACCAAATTCACATGAGTACTAATAGCAAGACCTCTCCCTTGTCCTCAGGAACAAACGTAATTACTCACAAAGCATATTCATGTTCATAATCAGAGGGGTAATAATATGCATATAGGATCTGAACATATGATCTTCCACCAAATAAACCAACTAGCATCAACTACAAGGAGTAATCAACACTACTAGCAACCTACTAGCACCAATCCCGGACTTTCAGATAAGAATTGGATACAAGAGATGAACTAGGGTTTGGAGATGAGATGGTGCTGGTGAAGATGTTGATGGAGATTGCCCTCTCCCGATGAGAGGAGCGTTGGTGATGACGATGGTGATGATTTCCCCCTCCCAGAGGGAAGTATCCCCGGCAGAACAGCTCTGCCGGAGCTCTAGATTGGTTCCGCCAAGGTTCCGCCTCGTGGCGGCGGAGTCTCGTCCCGAAAAGTTCCTTCTTATTTTTTTTTCATCGAAAGACTTCATATAGGAGAAGATGGGCGTCGGAGAGCCACCAGGGGGCCCACGAGGTAGGGGGCGCACCCTAGGAGGGGGGGGGGGCGCCCCCCCCTCGTGAGCAGGGTGTGGGGCCCCTGGCCTTCATCTTTGGCGAGGATTTTTCTTTATTTATTTTAAGATGTTCCGTGGAGTTTCAGGACTTTTGGAGTTGCGCAGAATAGGTCTCTAATATTTGCTCCTTTTCCAGCCCAGAATTCCAGCTGCCGGTGTTCTCCCTCCTTATGTAAACCTTGTAAAATAAGAGAGAATAGCCATAAGTATTGTGACATAAAGTGAAATAACAGTCCATAATGCAATAAATATCGATATAAAAGCATGATGCAAAATGGACGTATCAGAGCCTGTTGTTGATAAAATGTGGAATGGGCTTTTGCAACGTCGCGCTCCTCCTCCAGGGCATCTAAGTTGTCCTGCTGATCAAGCTCAGTCTCTCTCTCTCTTCGTACATGCGCACTCGAGGTGAGTGATGAATAATGTCGCAGGGTAACACAACCTCTGCGTCGTACACCATGAAGAAGTGTGTATATCCGGTAATGCGATTGGGTGTGGTTCGCATCCCCCAGAGTACGAAGTCGAGCTCCTCAACCCAGTGCTTATCTGATTCTTTCAGAGACCGCACTAGCATGGGTTTGATGCCGCTCATAATAAGACCATTGGCTCGTTCGACTTGACCGTTTGTTTGCGCATGATATACGGAGGCGTAATCGAGCTTAATGCCTAGATTAGCGCACCAGGCTTTCACCTCATCAGCTATAAAGTTAGAGCTGTTGTCGGTGATGATGCTATGTGGGACACCGTATCGGTGCACAACGCCGGATATAAAGTCTAGCACTGGTCCGGCTTCGGCTGTTTTAACTGGTTTGGCCTCTATCCACTTAGTGAACTTATCTACCATGACTAGCAGATATTTTTTCTTATGGCTGCCTCCTTTAAGGGGTCCAACCATGTCAAGCCCTCAGACCGCACAAGACCAAGTGATGGGGATTGTTTGTAGAGCAGTGGGTGGCATATGGCTTTGGTTGGTGAAAAATTGGCATGCGACGCAACGTTGGACGAGGTCCTATGCATCTACTCGGGCCGTCGGCCAGTGGAAGCCTGTACGGAAGACCTTGCTTACAAGGGCCCAAGCTGCGGCATGGTGACCACTGAGACCGGCATGAATCTCAGCCAAGAGCTGCCGCCCCTCCTCCTCGGAGATACATCTTTTGGAGTACTCCGGTAGCGCTTTTCTTATAGAGTTCTCCTTCGTGGACTTTATAGGCCTTCGAACACCGAACAATGCAGCGAGCCTCATTCTGATCCTTAGGGAGCTCTCGCCTGTTGAGGTAGGCCAAGAAGGGTTCGGTCCATGGGGCAATGACTACCATGATAAGATGGGCCGACGGTGTTATTTCGGTGGCTAAGCCTCTGATGATGTCGGTATGTTCGGAATCAGGGGTTGTGGTCGGATCCGGACTGACATTGCCGCTCTCCCCTTGCCACACCACGGATGGCTTGAAAAGCCTTTCCAAGAAGATGTTAGGTGGGACTGGTCGCGCTTGGTGCCCATGCGAGCAAGGACGTCCGGTGCTTGATTACTCTCTCGAGCCACATGGTGAAACTCGAGCCCCTCAAACCGAGCCAACATTTTGAGAACGATGTTATGGTAAGCCGCCAGCTTCGGATCATTGGCATCAAAATCTCCATTTATTTGAGATGTCGCGAGGTTCGAGTCCCCGCGCACTTCCAGGCATTATATGTCCATGGAGACAGCCATCCGAAGACCATGCAATAAAGCCTCATATTCGACTGCATTGTTGGAGTCTGTGTATAATATTTGGAGTACGTACTGAACTGTATCTCCAGTGGGGGATGTTAGGACAACGCCTGCCCCTAAGCCCGCCAGCATTTTGGAACCATCGAAATGCATGACCCAGTTGGAATATGTGCCATACTCTTTAGGGAGTTCGGCTTCTATCCATTCAGCGATGAAGTTTGCCAGTACTTGGGATTTTATAGCCCAGCGTGGCTTATATGTTATATCGAATGGAAGGAGCTCAATGGCAATGGCCCACTTGGCAATCCGGCCCGTTGCGTCGTGATTGTTTATTATGTCGTTCAGTGGAACTTCGGAAGCCAATGTGATCGAGCACTCTTGGAAATAGTGTCGTAGCTTCCGGGATGCCATGAAGACCGCGTATGTTATCTTTTGATAATGAGGGTACCAGGATTTGCATGGAGTTAGGACAGTGGATACATAGTATACCAGTTTTTGGGGCGGGAATTTGTGTCCGTCCTCTTCTCGTTCGACGACGAGTATTGCGCTCACCACCTAGTGTGTTGCAGATATGTATAATAGCATTGGTTCGCTGGCGCTTGGCACGGCTAGGATTGGGTTGCTTGTTAAAAGAGCCTTTATTTCTTCCAATCCAGTTGTTGCTGCATCTATCCACTCGAAGTGATCGGTGCATCGGAGGAGCCGATAAAGTGGCAATGCTTTTTCTCCTAGTCTGGAGATAAAGCGGCTTAAAGCTGCGATGCATCCAACTAACTTTTGGACCTGTTTAAGGTCCGTTGGTGTAGCCAGTTGTGATAAGGCTCGGATTTTAGCTAGATTTGCCTCGATTCCTCTACTGGAAACAATGAAGCCCGGTAGTTTTCCAGAGGGGACGCCGAAAACACATTTTTTTGGATTGAGCTTAATGTCATATGTCCGGAGATTGTTGAATGTGAGGCGTAAGTCATCTATTAGTGACTCGACGCGCTTAGTCTTCATGAAGACATCGTCCACTGATACGTCTCCAACGTATCTATAATTTTTGATTGTTTCATGCTATTATATTATCAACCTTGGATGTTTTATATGCATTAATATGCTATTTTATATGATTTTTGGGACTAACCTATTAACCTAGAGCCCAGTGCCAGTTTCTGTTTTTCCTTGTTTTAGAGTATCACAGAAAAAGAAAATCAAACAGAGTCCAATTGACCTGAAACTTCACGGAACTTATTTTTGGACCAGAAGAAGCCCACGGAGTATCAAAGATGGACTAGGAGAGTCCCGGGCTGCCCACGAGGGTGGGGGGCGTGCCCCCTGCCTCATGGACAGCCCGGAGATCCACCGGCGTACTTCTTCCTCCTATATATACCCATATACCATAAAAACTTCAGGGAGCACAATAGATCGGGAGTTCCGCCGCCAGAAGCCTCCGTAGGCACCGAAAACCAATCTAGATCCATTCCGGCACCCTGCCAGAGGGGGGAACCCCTCTCCTGTGGCCATCTTCATCATCCCGGTGCTCTCCATGACGAGGAGGGAGTAGTTCTCCCTCGGGGCTGAGGGTATGTACCAATAGCTATGTGTTTGATCTCTCTCTCTCTCGTGTTCTTGAGGTGATACGATCTTGATGTATCGCGAGCATTGCTATTATAGTTGGATCTTATGATGTTTCTCCCCCTCTACTCTCTTGTAATGGATTGAGTTTTCCCTTTGAAGTTATCTTATCAGATTGAGTCTTTAAGGATTTGAGAACACTTGATGTATGTCTTGCACGTGCTTATCTGTGGTGACAATGGGATATCATGTGATCCACTTGATTTATCTTTTGGTGATCAACTTGTGGGTTCCGCCCATGAACCTATGCATAGGGGTTGGCACATGTTTTTGTCTTGACTCCCGGTAGAAACTTTGGGGCACTCTTTGAAGTACTTTGTGTTGGTTTGAATAGATGAATCTGAGATTGTGTGATGCATATCGTATAATCATACCCACGGATACTTGAGGTGACATTGGAGTATCTAGGTGACATTAGGGTTTTGGTTGATTTGTGTCTTAAGGTTTTATTCTAGTACGAACTCTATGATAGATCGAACGGAAAGAATAGCTTCATGTTATTTTATTACGGACTCTTGAATAGATCGATCAGAAAGGATAACTTTGAGGTGGTTTTGTACCCTACCATAATATCTTCGTTTGTTCTCCGCTATTAGTTACTTTGGAGTGACTCTTTGTTGCATGTTGAGGGATAGTTATATGATCCAATTATGTTATTATTGTTGAGAGAACTTGCACTAGTGAAAGTATGAACCCTAGGCCTTGTTTCAACGCATTGCAATACCCTTTGTGCTCACTTTTATCATTAGTTACCTTGCTGTTTTTATATTTTCAGATTACGAAAACCTTTATCTACCATCCATATACCACTTGTATCACCATCTCTTCGCCGAACTAGTGCACCTATACAATTTACCATTGTATTGGGTGTGTTGGGGACACAAGAGACTCTTTGTTATTTGGTTGCGGGGTTGTTTGAGAGAGACCATCTTCATCCTACGCCTCCCATGGATTGATAAACCTTAGGTCATCCACTTGAGGGAAATTTGCTACTGTCCTAAAAACCTCTGCACTTGGAGGCCCAACAACGTCTACAAGAAGAAGGTTGTGTAGTAGACATCAAGCTCTTTTCTGGCGCCGTTGCCGGGGAGTCTACGCAAAAGTCAACATACCAAGTACCCATCACAAACCCTAATTCCACCGCCATAACTTTCTGTATCCACGAGATCCCATCTTGGGGCCTTTTCTAGAGCTCCGCCGGAGGTGGTAACGATCACGGAGGGCTTCTACATCAACACCATAACCTCTCCGATGAAGTGTGAGTAGTTTACTTCAGACCTACGGGTCCATAGTTATTAGCTTGATGGCTTCTTCTCTCTTTTTGGATCTCAATACAAAGTTCTCCCCCTCTCTTGTGGAGATCTATTCGATGTAATCTTCTTTTGCGGTGTGTTTGTTGAGATCGATGAATTGTGGGTTTATGATCAAGTTTATCTATGAAAAATATTTGAATCTTCTCTGAATTCTTTTATGTATGATTGGTTATCTTTGCAAGTCTCTTCGAATTATCAGTTTGGTATCGCCTACTAGATTGATCTTTCTTGCAACGGGAGAAGTGCTTAGCTTTGGGTTCAATCTTGCGGTGTCCTTTCCCGGTGACAGTAGGGGCAGCAAGGCACGCATTGTATTGTTGCCATCGAGGATAACAAGATGGGGTTTATATCATATTGCATGAGTTTATCCCTCTACATCATGTCATCTTGCTTAAAGCGTTACTCTGTTCTTTTGAACTTAATACTCTAGATGCATGCTGGATAGCGGTCGATGTGTGGAGTAATAGTAGTAGATGCAGGCAGGAGTCGGTCTACTTGTCTTGGACGTGATGCCTATATACATGATCATACCTAGATATTCTCATAACTATGCTCAATTCTGTCAATTGCTCAACAGTAATTCGTTCACCCACCGTAATACTTATGCTCCCGAGAGAAGCCTCTAGTGAAACCTATGGCCCCCGGGTCTATTTTCCATCATATTAATCTTCCAATACTTAGTTATTTCCTTTGCCATTTATTTTACTTGCATCTTTATTTCTATTTATCATAAAAATACCAAAAATATTATCTTATCATATCTATCGGATCTCACTCTCGTAGGTGACCGTGAAGGGATTGACAATCCCTTAATCGCGTTGGTTGCGAGGAGTTTATTTGTTTGTGTAGGTGCGAGGGACTCGTGCGTAGCCTCCTACTGGATTGATACCTTGGTTCTCAAAAACTGAGGGAAATACTTATGCTGCTCTGCTGCATCACCCTTTCCTCTTCAAGGGAAAACCAACGCAGCGCTCAAGAGGTAGCATCCACATATGTTTCAACTGTCTTGCCGATTTGTTTCTCTAGGCATGTTTGAATCATGCGTTGGTAGGTGGCACCGGCGTTTTTGAGCCCAAAGGGCATAGTGTTGAAGCAGAAAGGCTCGTATGGGGTAATAAATGCCGTTGTGGCTTGGTCGGATTCCTTCATTTTGATTTGATGGTATCCGGAGTATGCATCGAGGAAACACAGTGAGTTGTGTCCTGCAGTGGCATCAATAATTTGATCAATGCGGGGGAGGGGGAATGGATCCTTAGGGCAAGCCTTGTTGAGGTCTTTGAAATCGACGCACAAGCGCCATGATTTATCTTTCTTTGGCACCATTACCAGGTTTGCTAGCCAGTCCGGATGTTTTATTTCTCTGATGAATCCGACCTCAATTAGCTTGGCTAGCTCCTCCCCATAGCTTGTCGTTTGGGTTCGGAAAAGCGCCGCAGTGTTTGCTTGACTGGCTTGTATCCTTTCAGTATATTGAGGCTGTGCTCAGCCAATCTGCGTGGGATTCCTGGCATATCAGAAGGGTGTCAGGCGAATATGTCCCAGTTTTCGCGTAGGAACGCTCGCAGTGCGGCATCCACCGTCGGGTCCAGCTGTGCGCCGATGGAGGCTGTCTTCTTTGGGTCCGTCGGGTGGACTTGAAATTTGACTATTTCATCTGCTGGTTTGAAGGAGGTGGATTTGGAGCGCTTGTCGAGGATTACGTCGTCCCTATCCACCGCCGAGAGCAACACCGTTAACTCTTCGGCCGCAAGGGCCTCAGAGAGTGCCTCAAGGGACAGGGAGGCTATTTTGTTTTCAGCGCGGAGGCTATGTCCGGATCACTAGCGAGAGTGATAATACCGTTGGGCCCGGGCATTTTGAGCTTCATATACCCGTAATGAGGTATGGCTTGAAAGCGTGTGAATGCATCTCGCCCCAACAGGGCGTGGTACCCACTGTTGAAAGGGGCCACTTGGAAGGTTATCTCTTCGGACCAATAGTTCTCCGGCGTGCCGAATACCACGTCAAGTGTGATTTTTCCCGCGCATCGTGCCTCCTGACTGGGAATAATTCCTCGGAAGGTGGTGCTGCTTTGCTCAATGCGGCTCCTGTCTATTTCCATTTTACTGAGTGTATCCTCGTAGATGAGGTTTAATCCGCTGCCGCCGTCCATGAGCACCTTGATGAGTCGAAAGCCATCCACAATTGGATCGAGGACCAAGGCGGTTGGTGCCTGGATTGACCGGGTTCTTGGTTCGTCACTGGAATTGAATGTTATGGTCGTGTTGTTCCAAGGATTTATTGTTGCGACTTGGCAGACTTCGGCAAGGTCGCGAAGTGCCCTTTTGCACTGATTGTTTGAGGCGGAAGTCTCGAAGACCGTCAATACTCTGCGGTCGTCGTGTTCCGGGGGAGTTGTTCCGAGGTATTTTTGGTGAGGACCGAAACTCACCCTAAACCTTAGACACATTCTTTTTGTGACACTTGGTAGCTACCCAAATTGTTTCACAATTTTACCACAAACCTAGCTAGCACTTGTAATTCAAACCCATTGAATGCAGATATTTTTTTAGTTCGTTAGTTGAACAAAGTGCGAAAGGATTGAATCTTTGTGTGGCCTTTTAATAGTATAGATATGACATATATAAAATCTCGCTCGAATCAGAATTCACCCGATACCTGACGGATAAATATGAGGGCACTAATAGCCAGTTAAACTTTAAATGGATTTGCAAATAAAACTTGCTAATTGGCCCTCCCCTCTCTCCTCCAGTCAGCCCATCTAAATCCCCTAAAGCCAAGCCCAAATTACCCCTACTTATATCACGCAAGTCCTCTCCTTCCAAATAAGGGCAAACCCTAATCAGAGGGAGACAGAACCCTTAATTTTCCACCACATCCACCACTTGGCCTCCTCCTCCCACCTACGGCTCCATGCATCAGTCATCCGTCCAGTCGACAATAATTCAGGACACAGGTCTATTGATGGATGTCGTTAACTAGTTATCCCACAGACAGCGGTCTGGGTAGGGATATCGACGCCTTTGCTTTTGTTTAAAGCTTTTAAATCCATTTGCATTATTTACATTCACTTCCGGTGTATAAGTTGTATTTGGTCGAAAGACCTTTATTGTATTCATTCGATAAATTTGAGTCTCTAGAATTGTTGTATATGTATGTCTTTGAAGCAATTTGCATTCTATACATTTGCTTCCGTTGTATATGTTGTTTTGGATTATTTCATTATCTCTGTTGTGATAGCGACCATCCTACCACACGACATGCGCATTTTCAATATGTACGATGTGTGAAATTAGGCACCTTGTGATTGATATTATGAGGAGGCTGACGAAGGATGCTAGATCCACATAGTGTCTATCCCGGGGTGCTAAACCTACCATATTTTTTTTCTTATATGTGATGATAATATAGGAGACCACAATATCGTAAGGGGGGAGGGGGGTCTCGGTGAGTTCACATAACTCAACGTGTGATTGTAGATTTTAACAATGGAAGTGTCAAAATCTCTACATGGTGTAAAGGCTCTAGACTATGCGAAAAGTGGACCCTCTTTACTATGCATGTGTTGCCCTTATATAGCACTCGTATGGAGCCATGGAGGTCTCTATGTCAGTGTGCCGAGCATATATGGGGTAGGAGTTCGGACTGGTATTGCTATCCGATACATTCAACCCTTCCTATGTGACCTATAGGAATTCACCGTATGTCGCATAAAACTTTCTAGCCTTCATCGAGTAATGTGATATCTCGCACAAGGTTTTTTTCCGAAAAGAAGGTTATCCCCCGGCCTCTGCATCAGAATGATGCATGCGTCCATCTTATTAATAAGCAAATAGTTAAATAAAGTCTTTAGGTCTCAAAAGGTAAAAAAGGCTCACAAAGAGCAAGAAGAACATGAAATTGGATAGCCACAACCAGCGGAATAAAGATAGATAGGAAACTAAACACCTATCATATTACATGACCGCCATCCAAACCGGTTGAAGATAGCCCATGCTACCGTCTCTCATCAGATAGATCCAGTAACCATACGCTCCCTGGCATCCATCAGAGTGATTAGCGACCACATACGGATTAGTGTAATGGCCCGAAAAATAACTTGCAAGAAATGAATATGTGTTGTTCTATTAAAAACTAAATTGTTCCTGCAGTTCCATACAGCCCATAATAAAGCACATACTCCTACACGGATATGTTTCGCTGTTTCTAACTCTACTCCATCTGGCCACGTCCCAAATAATGTCTGGATGGTAGTCGAAGGAGTAATGTTAAACGCTATGTGAACAGACCGCCATAATTTTTTTGCCATTGGACAATCAAGAAAGAGGTGTTTGATAGATTCATCATGATCATAGAAGTTACATCTTCGAGATCCTGTCCAGTTACGTTTTGCCAAATTGTCCTTAGTTAGAATGACTTGTTTATGGACAAACCACATAAACACTTTAATTTTTAAGGGCACTTTGACTTTCCAAATATGCATAGATCGAGGGATAGAGCCAGAGTTGATAATATCCAAATACATGGATTTTACCGAAAACACTCCATTCTTGGTTAGTTTCTAGTGCAACTGGTCTGGCTATTGAGAAAAGTGAACATCCATCAATCTTCTCACAAGATGGAGCCAAACTTCCCAATGGTTTCCCGCTAAAGTCCTCCTGAATTGAATATTGAGAGGGTTGGACTGTAATACTGTTGCAACATAAGCATCTCTACGCTGAACAATATTATAGAGATAAGGATATTTGATAGCTAGAGGCGTCTCCCCTAACTATGTATCCTCCCAGAATCTCGTGGAAGTACCATTTCCAATGATAAATTTTGTCCTTTGGAAGAAGGCTGATTTCACTCTCATCTGTCCTTTCCAAAATGGTGAATCAGTCGGTCGGACCATCACCTGGGATAAGGTTCTAGAGTGTAGGTACTTATTATGTAGAATTTGAGCCCATGTGGCATCGGTCTCTACAGATAGCTTATACAACCACTTGCTGAGAAGACATCTGTTCTTCACCTCTAAATTTTCAATACCAAGACTATCTTGGTCTTTTGGCCTACAAATAATATCCCATTTAGCGAGTTTATATTTTCGCTTTAACTCATCGCTCTGCCAGAAAAAACGCGATCGATAGAAGTCCAGTCTTTTCCGAACCCCAACTGGTACCTCAAAAAAGGACAGGAGAAACATTGGCATACTCATGAGCACCGAATTAATGAGAATTAGTCGGCCTTCATATGACATAAGCTTGCCCTTCCAGCAGATTAGTTTCTTTTCAAATTGATCCTCAATGCACTTCCATTCTTTGTTAGATAGCTTGCGATGGTGAATTGGTATGCCCAAATACATAAAAGGCAACGAACATAATTCACATCCGAACAATTGTTTGTAAGCTTCTTGTTCGCATTTAGCTCTTCCAAAGCAAAACAATTCACTTTTATGGAAGTTAATCTTTAACCCCGACAACTGTTCGAATAGGCATACCACAAGCTTCATGTTTCTTACTTTTGCCAGATCATGCTCCGTAAAGATGATAGTATCATCAGCGTACTATAGAATGGACACTCCTCCGTCCACTAAATGCAAGACGATCCCGCCTACCTGGCCATTGTCTTTAGCTCTTCCTATTAGAATTGTCAACATGTCTACTACTATGTTGAACAAGATAGGTGACATCAGGTCTCCTTGCCTCAGACCCTTGTGTGTCTGGAAATAATGACATATGTCATCATTCACTTTGATTCGGACACTCTCTTTTTGCGTAAAGAATCTACCTGCTTTCTCCAGGACTGATCGAATCCTTTCATCCGCAAGGCCTGCTATAGAAATGGCCATTTGACCTTATCGTATGCTTTCTCAAAATCCACCTTAAAAACCGCACCATCTAGTTTTTTCATGTGGATTTCATAGAGCATTTCATGTAGGGCCACAACCCCTTCTAGGATGTTTCTATTCGGCATGAAAGCAGTTTGAGATGGCTGCACCACGGTATGTGCAATCTGTGTAAGCCTGTTAGTTCCCACCTTGGTGAAGATTTTAAAGCTGATATTAAGAACACATATTGATCTAAACTGCTCAATCCGCACCGCCTCTGTTTTCTTCGGAAGTAAAGTAATCATTCCGAAATTTAAGTGAAATATCTGCAAATGTCTAGAAAACAAATCATGGAACATTGGAAGCAAATCACCCTTAATAATGTGCCAGCACTTTTTATAAAACTCAGCCAGAAAACCATCCGGCCCAGGAGCTTCATTATTCTTCATATGTGAAATTGCCTCAAACACCTCTTTCTTCGAAAATGGGGCGGTCAAAATTTCGTTCTCGTCCATTGCTAGTTGAGGGATGTCCTCAACCCTAGACTCATCTAAGGACACAAAATTATCCCCACGTGCCCCAAATAGCTACTTGTAATAATTGGTGATGTATAGTTTTAGGTTCTTCTGTCCTAAAATCGTCCCCTCATCTTGCTCGAGCTGAAAGATTTTCTTCTTTCATTGCTTGCCATTCGCAATCATATGAAAGAATTGTGTGTTATCGTCCCCTTGGCGATTTTTCATACTTTAGCTCTTAGCGCCCACTTCAATTCCTCCTCTCGAAGCAATTATTTCAGTCTCATTTCCGCCTTCACTTTAGTTTCCATCTCTCTGGTATCTAGAATGGAGGACTGATCGAATCCTTTCATCTGGCACAAGGATAAACCGTAGGATGATTTTTCTCCTGGTACAACCGGGCCATCCTGGATTTGAACTAAAGACCTCACCCCGTGAACTAAATCAACCAATTCTGAAAGAATCAATAGACCTCTTTCCGGGAGTGATTTATCCTTCCAAGAACGCAACATACAATCCTGGAGTATGATTTAAGTAAACATAAAACAGATTGTTTAGTTCAACAAGATTTTTTAGCTTAGAACACTAACATTTCTGTTTTACATTTTTAAGTTTTTATTTTTCATAGGTGAACAAGTTAGTTAATGCATCATGGTTACGTGTATACCATGTATCAATGCCCAACTTTCATGAGATGGTTCCCATGAAACAATTATTATTTATTTCAAGCTACTTTGGATCGTTGTTAATCTTAATAATGAAATAAATTATGTAATGGAATGGTAGGACAGAAAAAGGAAGCATGGGAACAACAACAAGATGAAGGTATTGAAACGTCAATTTCAAGGAGATAGAAAATGGATTCCTATTTTGAGAACACCTAAGCTCACATCAAACCGTCAATTTTGGATCCAGCTTGGGATTATGTTCTCTACTGACACAAATGTTAGGGATAAAGGAAGTGGAAATACTGAAATGAAATGAAATAAAGATTAATAAAGTAAAAAATATCAAGATCGAAGAGCCCAGGTTCTAAATATAGAAAATATGCCACAATCATTGTTATTCTCGTTTTAAAATGATACTTCGAATTTATTCAAATTTCATATCATGGAAATATTTCTTAATCATAAATATAATATTATCAGCTTTATTTATAAGGCCTTTGCAAATAATTAATAATATGATTGCAATGCATCGCCCAGCTGCAGAGGGCCGGGGTCATCCTCCTTTTCAAAAAAGAATGTCAGTAGACCTGATAGTTACTCCACTATTAAGTTCAAAATTTTTTTAGCTAAAAAAATTCACGACACTTATTTTAGATCAGATAGAGTAATCTCTGTTTTTGCAGGGAAAACTAAAATTTTCATACAACATGAGTGAAAATTAGAGACGTTCGACTCATCATTTCCTTTGTGCAGGGTTCACGCATGGAAATTTAACTGCACATGTACACACTACGACGTGACGTATTTACAGAGCGGTGATGTCGAGACGGTAAATGGCGAGCCAAGTGGCCGCGGAGAAGTGCCGACAAAGCGAAAGGAAAAGAGGGCAAGAGAGACAGGGAGTGAGACGGCACGAGCAAGGAAGAGAAGCTCGATGTGAAGCAGCCAGCCAGACGGACAGGGGAATGAAGGCGGGCCCCGCCCGTCCCGGCAACAAGATCCCCTCGCCCGCACGCCCGCCCGCACTGCTCCGCTCCACTCCACTCCACACCACTCCACTCCACTCCTCCCCGATCGATCGGTCCATCGAATCAAATCACACGCCTAGCCTAGCTCGCCTCCCCTGCACCATCATTGCCGCGCCGCCCGCTGCTCTGCCTCTGCTCCGCTCCGCTCAGCCGAGTGCGCAGATCGATCGGCGATGGACATGAGGTGGGCGCCGAGGCGGCCGGCCGACCAGCCGTCCTTCTCCTCCACGCTGCTCGACGCGATATGCGACTCCATGGACGGCCCCGAGGCGAGAAGCGCCACGGCGGCGAGGTCGGCGTCGGCGGCGGCGACACGGGCGGCGGCTGCGGCCAAGAAGCAGGAGGAGGCCGCCCTGCATTACTACTACTACTACAAGCCGGCCTTGGCCGCCAGCCACCGGGCGCGCGGCGAGGCGCCGACGCAGGGCGCCGCGGCCGCGGACTGCTCCGGCCGAGGCTACTTTTCCTCGTCCGAGGTGGAGTGCTCCCTCGGCCGCCTCAACCGCATCCGCACGTCCGGCGGCGCGGCGCCGAGGCAGAGGCAACAGCAGCAGCAGCAGCATCCCGCTCCGGAGAAGTCGGCGAGGACGAAGAAGCCGACGGCCGCCGCCCGGGGCTGCAGCAGGCCGGCGTCCCCCGGCGCGCGGCTCGCCAGCCTGCTCAACTCCATCTTCGCCGGGAAGCGCCATTCGGCTCAGCGGACGGCCCCGGCGGACCAGGATCCCGTGTGCTCCACAGCGCCGTCGTACGCGCGGTCCTGCCTGTCCAAGACGCCGCCGCCGTCTGCGGCGCGGGCGAGCCGGAGCCGGAGTACCCGGACCGTGAGGTTCCTGGACATTGACGGTGAGCTGGCCGTGGCCGCCGCGGCAGTGGGACGCTGCCGCCGAATTCCCGTGGTGGAGGTGGAGGAGGAGCTGCTCCGGCCGGCGGACGTGGAGGCGCGCATCGACGGTGGCGAGAAGAGCAGCGACGCGAGCTCCGACCTGTTCGAGCTCGAGAGTCTCGCGGCCACGGCTTCGGAGAGCGGCCGGTGGGATCGCGACGGGTCGTACGGTAATGAGCTGCCGGTGTACGGGACCACCGGAGTTGGCCTCCACCGTGGGATCGGCCATCCCCGCACGTACGAGTATGGACCGTATGGTCTTGGTCGAAGTTGTAGAAAGCTTGTTTGATTACGAATAAGTATAAGTAGAGGGTGCTCAGTGTTAAATAGTCTATAACTGTTTCCTAATATAGTTTTTGCTGTTAGTTTCAGATATTGTGTTGTAGGTGTTTTGTACAGCTAATTAGTCGCTACACTTTGCACCTGTGTAACTCCATGTGGCATATAATTGTTTCTTACTACTTTTTGCTATTAATTTTGGAGATTATTATCAAGCTCATCAGCAATTCAATCCGGAACCTGAGCTCAAATGCACCTGATGAACAGTAAAATAAAAAAAATGCAGCCCTTTTGTGGTGCAAGAAGCGCCTGTGCATGAACTCCGTGCAAAATTTTGTGAAGTATGGACATTTGAGGAGCTCCTGGAAAAAAAGACAAAATCGGGCGTGAATAGTGTGATTTTCAAAAGTTCTTCAGACACCCAAGAATTGTCTTTTTTTCCACGAGCTCCTCTAATGTCCAAAATTCATAAAATTTTGCACAAAGTTCATGCACAAGAGCATCTTACAGCACAAAAATATTTGGATTTTTAATTTGTTTTTTATTTGGTTTTACTGTTCATCCCCGGGCTCATCTAAGCCCGGGTTCGAACCGCCGCGTCCCTAGCTCATCCTCTTTACGAAGAAATAGAATGTGGAATAAAAGAATATTTTGGGGGCATGTTGCTAGCTTTCTTCTCTAAGAGCATCTCTAACTGGACCCCTCTCTAATTGAACCCCTAAATTTCAACTCCCCAAACGTTTCAAACATCAACTCCTCAAATTTGAGGAGTTACAAAAATGTAGCTAAATGAACCCTTAAACTTAACTCCTCAAATGAAGTAGACCCTACATCGAAGTCTCTCTTCCTCCTTTTCTTTTTTCCTTCTTCTTCCTTCCATGTGGCCAATGATGAATTCTCGTCATTAGATGATGTTCATAAGCTAATTAAGAAATGTGATAGATGTTCTGTCGATGCAATTTGATAGAGGCTCATCGTGCGTGACGTAAGCATGCAACAAAATAGCTGAGAAAGTAGGCGAAATTCATCCTCCACATGCCATGGCTTGGGCGCTTCTTCGTATGAATGGGTTCTTCCACTCATCCTTCTCCTAGTGTCGTGATGGTGTGGCCCGGAATGCAAGCATTCATCGAAATCTGTGATGGCGGTTGGTGGCCACTTTTCTATGCATGTTTTTCCTATACATGAACTTTTCCTCCATAGGTGCCCCCCCGCATGTGGTGCAGTTTTGCCCGTGGTCGAGGATGATGGGGAGGAGCGCCGTTGGGCTAGGGGCTATGGGAAGGAGCGTTGTCGTGGGGGAAACGATGGAGCAGTGAAGAAAAAAGGTCGTCAGAATCTTGCTAGAGGTCAGCGAGGCTCCAGGGTGTAGGCGGGCATGAGGGGTGGTCGTCGGATGCATGAAACATGAAGGATGCGACCTCGATGTGTACGCTTCCGAGCTAGAGGGTGATATGGGCGAATAGGAGTGCTAGGGAGAAGAGGAGGGCTAGGGAGCGGTTTCCTTGGCACACAGCACCCTGGGGGTGGTGTAGGAGCTCCAAGTGCTAAGGAGGGACAGAGGCATTATATTATGGGGGGACAAAGAGGTGTCTAAGCTGGGCGTCGATCTGGCCCGGTGCGGCCATAGAGGGACCGGGACTGGCCATGGCTCATGGGAACGCTCAATAGAATCGGTTCAGTGTTGGTCGCACCTGAGGATAGGTCCGCGTGGGTTCGAAGTAGCTGTGGAAGTCAGGGTTAAAATTCCAATAAATTGAAATAAATATCTTGGGTGGATGGTATCAAGGTAAGTGGAGCCAAGGGTATCCAGGTATGAAGTGAGAATATTCTCTAGAGTGAATAGTAAAGATGTCATACTTGAACTTGTCAACCACCTTAATCAAGGATTAAATCCAAGGAAAATCCAAAGAATATATAAGACAAGGGGGAACATGAAAAAAATCACAACCATGATTTTTGAGTCTGTGAGACATTGGAGGTAGAAGAATCAACATTAAACACTGCATGGCGTTACCATGATCTAACTACCATTCTCGTAGAGTTTCTTCCGAGGACTTGTAGATTTGGCATTGCTACTTTGGCATTCCTAGCTCTCACAGTGACATCAATGTCTTGGAGAGATCTCCGCTTTTCGATAGGCTAGCAAGTGATAATGCTCCTGCATGCAACTTCAAGGTCAATGGCCATGATTATGAGATGGGCTACTCCCTCGCTGATGGCATCTATCCTTTATGGTCAACATCTATCAAAACAACTACAAATCCTCAAGGTAAGAAGAGAACCCACATTGCCAAGACTTAAGAAGCAGTGAGGAAGGACATTAAAAGAGCATTTGGGGTATTGCAAGCTCAATTTGTAATTGACCGGAGTGCTTGATTTTGGGACAAGAAGACCTCGGGAAAAGATCACGACAACTTGTGTGATGGTGCACAACATGATCATCGAGTATGAGAGGGGTCCCCGGTGGACTATGACTATGTTGGTTAAACTTCCAAACCTCGTACGAACCAGGACTGATTTCAAGCTTTTCTTGAGGTGTGTGGAGATTTGAGACCACGGATCACATGGACAGCTCCGCGAGGATCTCGTTGAGCATCAATGGTAGCTACATGAGCGATAGTGTGTTTAACTTTGTTTATTCATGGTTAATTTGGATTATTCGATTTATTTGGACGAGATTCTTTGTGTAAATTTGTTGATTTCAAATGTTGTTGAATCGTTCGATGTTGAAACATCAAAACTTTGAATTTTATCCATCCCAAAGTGCAGTTGGAATAAATTATATACGCACACACACATCGTATTAAAAACAGAGGAGAACACAATTATCAATGCTGAAGTTTTAGAAAATCTGTCTTTCCGCACATGCTTTACAAACCCCATTTTTCTTCTTTAACAAAAGAAGCAAGGTGTAAACCACCTTTAAACGCCCCTTTGTAGGGAATCTGTTAGAGCTGCGTGCTCTAATTAATTCAGCATGCACATGCTCTAACCATGATTCGCCCATGTGCCCGCTGTACGTACGTAGTAATTGGTTAGGCTCAAACTTTCTGGTGGATCGATCGATCGAGCTTGGTCGGAACATGACAGACGTAAGACCCAAGAAAGAAAGAGCGTCGAGTGTTTCGTTTTAGATTAGATTAGAAGAAGTTGTCAAGAACATTTCGAGTGCGCCTTTGATGGCTCATCAGCTCGTGGATCCCCAGAGAGTTGCATGGATGGGGGGGCACACGCTTTGTCTGCCGCTAGCTGCGCGAGAAACCATCATCGCGTAGGAGAAGCATGGGCGGACGGAGGCGGCGACACGCGACGACGTGCGGGTGAAGCGAAAATGATCCCGGCAGCGGTGAATTCGGCGAAAACCACTCGATGTTCTTGGGAGCTGGGCGCTGCCGTCGACGAGGTGCTTGCTGCAGACGCGCCGGCGGGGCGGCCGGTCTGGGCGGGCATGAAAGAGGAAAGGGGCCGCGGCCAAAGAAAGAGGAGGGCGAAAGGGCTTTTCGCTTCCTTTGAGGCGGGGGCAGTCAAAGCACCCATCGATCCTTACGGCCACCTGATCTGATCGATCCGTCGAGGAAAGGGAAAGGGAAGGAGCCACGGCGCGGGCGGCGATCCCCAGGCCGGGCTGGGCACTTGGGCAGGCGGGGAAGGAAGGAAGGAGCAGGAGGAATATTTCGGGGTTCGCTCCGCTGCGTCGCGGGTTGCTTTGATCTCTCTCTCGCTCTCATCTCCCCTTTCGCGACGTCCTGTAGTACGCGCCGCCAAAAAGCAGAGCGGCAAAGCGAAAGCGGCGTCGCTCGCCGGATTGGTTCTTGGATCGGCCGCCTCGCTCGGACACGGGCGCGGCGGGGTCGTGGTCCAGCCCAGAGACGGCTTTGTTGCTCTTTTTTTTGTGTTGTGCGGGAGGTGCGTGCACCCGGACAGAACGTCATGTGTGGAAAGCAAATTACCGTTGAAGCCGGCAAGACCCGTATGTATATGGGAACTAGTATACTATATTTCGAAGTTTTGAAATATTCTTAAAAACAACACAATATGTCGAAGGGATGGTTTGTATAAACACGTAAAATTCCATGTTCAAACACAATTTCATTTATGAGTTATGAGAACAAATATTTCCATTTTGGCCTTGTTGGACGTTTTGGGTCTGTGCGTCGTGCTACGCAGAGGCCGGGGATTCACGCGGTGCAGTTGTACCAACTTGATATATCGATTGAATGAAAATGCCCCTTATCAAAAAATAGGTTATGAAAACCACAAATCAAGCAATAAACGGTGCGGAACAATAAATGACACTATTCATTATTGATTTTTTTAATATTCCCTCCACCTCTAAATGTACTCCCTCCTGGTACTTTTTACTCCGCATATTAGATTTGGGTCAAGTCAAACTTTGCAAAATTTGACCAAATATATATTAAAAAATATCAATATCTACCATACCAAATATATATCCCATGAAACTACATTTCGTAATGAATCTAACAAAATTGATTTGGCATCGTAAATGTTAATACTTTTTTCTATAAATTCGGTCAAATTCGAGATGTTTTGACTTCCGACAAAACTTATATGCAGACTGAAAAGGACCGGAGGGAGTATAATGCTATTACTATCTCCACCATAAAATGTAACATTTTTTGACACTATGGTAGTGTCAGAAGACGTCTTACATTTTAGGACAGAGGGAGTTTTTCTTTACCTTGCCTGATATTTTAACGCGTATTAGGAAACCGATGCATTACGAGCCTATGCATGTGGGTGCATTTACGATCAAAAACTTCATGAGCCCATGCGTCATCCTAAATGATTTTCTGTTTAACCATGGAATTTTGAATGACAATAGAACATCACCCTCTTAAGATACTATAGTTTGAGAAATTGAAATTTTTTTAAACATGACTTCCACCAGATATTCACTCCGCCTAGCCAGTTAGCTTCCAGCCTCATGATTTAGGTAAGGCGCGTATAAAATTTTGACTCAAAACGGGTGTAAATTGTGTGCCTACGAAAATATTAGGTCCATGTGGAAGAAACCTGTTACATGGGTTTTCACTCGTTTTCTACCTTTATTTTGTTTTTGCATTTTCATGTTTTTACACCAGTTTTTCTTCGGTTCTTTTATTTGTTTTTTGTTATTTTCTTTGTTTCTTTTTTTGTTTTTCACTAGCCTTTTCCTTTTCTTTTCTTTTTCTTTGGGTTTTTAGTTTTTTTTCTCGTTTTTCATTGGTTTTCTTTTGTTTTATCTTGGGTTTTCATTGTTTTCCTGCACACATTTTCGGTATATATGTAATACATGTTTAAATTTTTTCCAAGTACAAGATTAACATTTATTGAATACATGCTCAACATTTTTTCAGTACACATTTAAAAGATTCCAAATGCTTGATGAACATTTTTCAAATACAAGATTAACATTTTTATAAACACCATCAACATTTTTCCAATACACATTTAACATTTTTCAAAAATTAGATTAACATTGTTCTAATACATAATCAATGTTTTTATATACATATTCTACATTTATTTTTCAAACCCTTGATTATATTTTCAAATACAAGTTTAACATTTTATCAATAGATGGTTAACCATTTTTCTATACACATTTAGCATTTTTTTTTCAAATTTTTTATTAAACAAAAGTTTAACATTTTTTTGATACATGGTCAACATTTTTTATACATTCAACATTTTTCAAATGGTTGATTAACACTTTTCAAATACCACTTTAACATTTTTGTTTGAATACATGGTCGACACTTTTCTATTGATTACCCTGCCGAAGGCGCTAAATAGGATTGGGGGTCCGCAAACAAGACCGTGAGAGCTCAATCGTGCTTATAGTGACGCTAGCTTCTTTGTTTCTTTCTCGGTTTTCTCACTTTTGCATTGGTTTTCTTCGATTTTCTTTCTTTCTTGGGTTTCTTTTATTTATTTATTTGGTTTTTATTGGGGTTCTTTGTTTAGTTTCATTGTTTCATTTTGTTGAACACATTTAAACTGTTTCCAGTACACAATGTCCATTCTCGTATACAACAGAAACATACTATATATACACATTTTAAAAATAATTAACATTCTTGGAAAACTATTTTTTTATTTCTAATTTTCCATAAACATTGTACAATTTGGGTATATATTGTGACGCCCCCGATTTAATCGTATACTAATCATGCACGCAAATGTGTACGATCAAGATCAGGGACTCACGGGAAGATATCACAACACAACTCTAAAACATAAATAAGTCATACAAGCATCATAATACAAGCCAGGGGCCTCGAGGGCTCGAATACAAGTGCTCGATCATAGACGAGTCAACGGAAGAAACAATATCTGAGTACAGACATAAGTTAAACAAGTTTGCCTTAAGAAGGCTAGCACAAACTGGGATACAGATCGAAAGAGGCGCAGGCCTCCTGCCTGGGATCCTCCTAAACTACTCCAGGTCGTCGTCAGCGGGCAGCACGTAGTAGTAGGCACCTCCGGTGTAGTAGGGGTCGTCGTCGACGGTGGCGTCTGGCTCCTGGACTCCAGCATCTGGTTGCGACAACCAGAAAGAAAGGAAGGGGGGAAAAGGGGGGAGAAAGCAACCGTGAGTACTCATCCAAAGTACTCGCAAGCAAGGAACTACACTACATATGCATGGGTATATGTGTAAGGAGGCCATATCGGTGGACTGAACTGTAGAATGCCAGAATAAAAGGGGGATAGCTAGTCCTATCGAAGACTACGCTTCTGGCAGCCTCCGCCTCGCAGCACGTAGAAGAGAGTAGATTGAAGTCCTCCAAGTAGCATCTCCAAGTAGCATCTCCAGTAGCATCGCATAGCATAATCCTACCCGGCGATCCCCTCCTCATATCCCTGAGGGAGAGCGACCACCGGTTGTATCTGGCACTTGGAAGGGTGTGTTTTATTAAGTATCCGGTTCTAGTTGTCATAAGGTCAAGGTACAACTCCAAGTCGTCCTGTTACCGAAGATCATGGCTATTCGAATAGATTAACTTCCCTGCAGGGGTGCACCACATAACCCAACACGCTCGATCCCATTTGGCCGGACACACTTTCCTGGGTCATGCCCGGCCTCGGAAGATCAACACGTCGCAGCCCCACCTAGGCTCAACAGAGAGGCCAGCACGCCGGTCTAAACCTAAGCGCACAGGGGTCTGGGCCCATCGCCCATAGCACACCTGCACGTTGCGTACGCGGCCGAAAGCAGACCTAGCCTAGTGGCGTTCCAGTCCAATTCGGCGCGCGCCGCTCCGTCGCTGACGTCTGAAGTACTTCGGCTGATACCACGACGTCGGGATACCCATAACTACTCCCACGTAGATGGTTAGTGCGTATAGGCTCGTAGCCAGACTCAGATCAAATACCAAGATCTCGTTAAGCGTGTTATTATGAAGCAACCGCGGACGCCGACCAGGGCCAGGCCCACCTCTCTCCTAGGCGGTCTCAACCTGCCCTGTCGCTCCGCCACAAAGATCCACACAGAGGGCCGTCGGGACAAAGGTCCTTTCAGCCCCCAATCCGTGAATCACTCGCGGGTACTCTTCGAGCGGACCCGACTTTAGTCACCATCTGTATAGTATGTATGTATGTATAGTATATACCCGTGATCACCTCCCGAGTGATCACGGCCCAATAGTATAGCAAGGCAGACCGACAAGAATGTAGGGCCAATGATGATAAACTAGCATCCTATACTAAGCATTTAGGATTGCAGGTAAGGTATCAACAGGTGTAGCAAGGGCAGGCTATGCATCAGGATAGGTATAACGGAAAGCAGTAACATGCTACACTACTCTAATGCAAGCAGTATAGAGTAGAATAGGCGATATCTGGTGATCAAGGGGGGGGGGCTTGCCTGGTTGCTCAGACAAGAAGGAGGGGTTGTCGGTGACGTAGTCGTCCACAGGGGCATCAGCATCGTCACGGGGGCTACCGGAGAGAAGAGGGGGGAGAAACAGTAAATACATAGCAAGCAAGTGCATAACAGGTCAACAAGCAGAGCTAGACGTGTTCTAACGCGGTATGAGGTGATACCGGTGAAGGGGGGAAACATCCGGGAAAGTACCCCCAGTGTTTCGTGTTTTTGGACAGATGAACCGGAGGTGAAATGTTGCAGGTTCTCTATGCTAGGGACGCGTGGCGGACGAATGGGCTGCGTATCCGGATTCGTCTCGTCGTTCTGAGCAACTTTTATGTACAAAGTATTTTCATCCGAGTTACGGATTATTTTATATGATTTTCTAAAGTTTTAAATCATTTTTAGAATTTATTTAATTAATTTAATTTAACATTATCCAGAACAGTGAATGATGACGCAGGCATGACATCAGAGTGATGTCAGCAGGTCAACTGGTCGGTTGACCAGTCAAACAGACAGGTGGGTCCAGTGGGACCCACATGTCATTGTTTGTTAACTAATTAACCAGGTTAATTAGTTTAGTTAACAGATTAGTTATGTTAATTAACAGTAGTTAATTAGTTTAATTAGTTATTAGGTTAATTAAACACAATTAATTAATTAATAATTTTATTAATTATTATTTTTATTCTTTTTTTATATAAAACGTTCTGGGGGATGGGGCCCCCTTGTCATAGGCCCCGGGGGGCATTAGCGGGTTAGCGGGCAGGAGGGCGACGGGCGCCGGGGCGAGCGCTCACCCGCACGGAGTGTGGCGAGGCGAGGCCAGTGGCCAAGGCGACCGCGGTGGCCGGCCGGCGTGGGGAGACGAAGTGCGGGGCCGGCGACGAGCGAGCTCGCGGGCGGCAGAGGAGGCGCCGCCGGAGTGGGGCCGCGCGGACGGGCTGGCGTGAGGGGCGAGGCCACGGCAGCTGCAGCAGTGGGAGGCGCGGGCGCGCGGGCCGGCGAGGCCGCATCGCTGGTGAGGTGA
The DNA here is from genome assembly GCF_002162155.2 of Triticum dicoccoides. Classification (NCBI taxonomy): domain Eukaryota; kingdom Viridiplantae; phylum Streptophyta; class Magnoliopsida; order Poales; family Poaceae; genus Triticum; species Triticum dicoccoides. The sequence continues at coordinate 68,241,520 of NC_041380.1, read as the reverse complement.
GGCTGCGCACGCGCGGGGAAGCGGCGTGCGGAGGCGCGGTGAGGGAGGGGGTGACGGGCCTGTCCG
>NC_041380.1:68237589-68239299 GCF_002162155.2 Triticum dicoccoides | reverse complement strand
CCATTTAGGTAAGGGGGGGAGGAATCTCATGATATTACCCATACAACGGTGTTAGGATAAATGATAAACAAAATTTAGCATCGTGCTTCAAATGTTCCTGTTGAAAATCGGAGTACCATTGACATGCTTCGAGATAGCATTGACATGGTCTTCAGGTGAAGATCAGACTTTGGAAACATGAAGGATCCATCAGGATCAACTTATAGAATAAGCCTTACAATTTCCTAATGGAAGAATGGCTAATCTTGCTAAAAGGAAGAACTATAACAATAGGTCCTCCGGCCAGGTGTGCTAGGCATGACATGACCTTACCGGGTCATATAAGAACCAATGTTATAGCTATTGAAATTATGTTCCAACCATCATATCTGACCGAGGTTCAGATCGATGGCCGCCAGGATAACTCAGACTTAGGATGCCTGAGAAGAAAGGTGCAACACAAATTGTCGAGATGACATTGTAAGATTCTCGGGAATTGAACTATGCAAGCGAGTTCCGAAACAAGAGTTCATCAATAAACCAAGGAGAGGATAAGGAGGTGGCTGATGGACTCAGCAACAATTCATTAAGATTTTCAAACGGATGGATTTCCACGATAATGTGAACCAGAAGATGACACTTATCAATTCAAATGATATAAGGTTGTATGCTCGAGGAAAACATACACCATCAATCACTAGTTGAAAGGTGTGCCCGAAATATGACCTTAGGCAGCAAGATCAATGTTAGAGTGACGATTCCATAACCAACAGTCTAAGAACGAACTGTCGATCGTTAACTTCAAAGCAATAGGGTTGCTAGAAGTCCAGAACTCAAACAACACCGTTCACTTGTTGGTACCCCGGTTGGAATCAACACGAGGACCAAGAAAGAATGGTGATGGTGAGAAGTTTCACCATACCAAGAATTCTTAAGAGGTGGTGAAATTCTCACGACATTCTTGACATAAAAGATGGTAATACTCCAAGGTAAAGACGAACAAATGCTGGATAGCAAGCATCTTAAGGTATAACACAAAACACGAACAAGTTTGTGTTGAACGGAAGGCAATAAAGTGGTCGATGACAACACAAATCATCGAGGCCAAGGATGGTATTTCTCATCATGAATCCGGTTGATATCCTGGAAGAGCTCATAAGGTTGATGATGATCATGACACATTTGTCGAGAGATTTCATGAAGATGTAATCAATTGGCGATGACATCAAGTCAAAGGAATGATGAAGCAAAAGGTTATTGAAACCATGGGTACGACACAAACTTGAAATCAAGTTTGTTGGTCAAGGAGAAATGGTATGACGAGGAAGATCGACGTAAGCTTAGCTCATCGTCGAAACTGGTGCTCCCGGAATAAGGACCAGGTAGCACAGTTAAAATCTGCACGACAAGGATATAGCCAAACAGGCTAGGAATGGCGTGATCGGTTACAAACTCGTACTTAAAGAAGATTATCAAGTGTCGTTGAACCGTAATGCAGACTCGGTTCAGTTATCGGTGTCTTTGAGTGTTTAATAACTCCGAGCCCTAATCGGTGAGTATGTAGTACTTGATGAAGAACTCATAAGAGATTATGCAGTTCCAAGATAATCTCGAGATACCAGGTTGTAATACTCGACGACAGATCAAAGTAGAGGTTGGACCGGGGTATTGCTCTATAGAAGACAAGTGCTTAAACTTGCACAGGGAATGGTATTTAAAGGAGAACATGGT
>NC_041380.1:68236267-68237444 GCF_002162155.2 Triticum dicoccoides | reverse complement strand
GGTTTCTTCACCTCAATTAGTTAGGGATTATTTGCCACATGATGAACAATTTAGTTTTAATGCTTGAAAACTTTTACTGTTTGCTTATATTTTAAATTTGAATTTGAATCGTTTTTGAACTAACTCGAGTTTATCAACAGTAACCGAGGGGACGTGGCATCCTTAGCAGAGGGTTACTGTAGCTTAATTACCCGGGCGTCACAATTCTCCTCCACTACAAGAAATCTCGTCCCGAGATTTAAGAGGGGGACTAAGGGGAAAATTCTGGTTACGAAATTCTAACGGGTCTTCTTGATCTTGGTTGCTCTTCTCGAAGAGGTCGATCCATTACGTTGAAGTCTTCATTTCTCTATTTCAGGTCATCATGATGAAGTCGGCGCCCTTTCTTCAGGAACTCCATCGTACTTACGAAAGAATAAAGGGTAGGCATTCTGGGAGAACAGACGTCGGCAAGGTTGACTATCGGGTCGACAACATCGAGGAAGGTGGCGGAAAGTAACTCTCGAATCGAATCTTAAGAAATTATCGAGAGCAAAGTAAGGAGGTAACCTGGGAAGTTTCGAGTGGGCAGGCAATCGTTCGATGTCTGTTATAGGGCGTGAAAGGGTCAAAACAACGGGAATAAGTATTGTGTCTGATATCAGAACTGAAGGTGGCTCGTGAATTACATGCGAGGTCACGTGCGAGGAACAACCTTGGGAACAGGGGGTGTACATGGGAGTCAGGTTTCGATCTTGTGGAACTGTGGGTTATGGGCCCATCATGTGGTTAAAGTAGGAAGGGCGGAGACGTCTTGCGTGATCATGCAAGCAAGGCATGTCAGGGGGGTAGCCTGTCGATTATGTCGGCGACAACGTCGATACCAAGGGCGAGGGACGAAGAGAACTATTTTCCTGCTCGTTGAACGAGGCGGGCCAAGAGGCAAAGTTCTCATCCATCGGCGGTTACCGAAATGCCATCAACAATAGAAACAGGGTCTCACTGTCAGAGTTGTACACCGAGGTGTTTTACCTACGCAGTGAATTATTACTGCTTAGATTATATAGATCACAAGAAAGGTTAAACCAAATAATGGAAAGGAAAATGTGTTTAAACACATATATCAGGGGTATATCCTTCCCAAGGACAAGCAGAGCAAGATATCCATGACAGGGTATAAAGTAGACAACCATTTAGG
>NC_041380.1:68222763-68225642 GCF_002162155.2 Triticum dicoccoides | reverse complement strand
ATCAAACAAGATCCAGATATAATGTTCATGCTTAACGCTGGCACTAAATAACAATTATTTAGGTCTAATACTAATCCCGAAGGTAGATGTAGAGGTAGCGTGCCGACCGCGATCACATCGACTTTGGAACCGTTTCCCACGCGCATCGTCACCTCGTCCTTAGCCAATCTTCGCTTAATCCGTAGCCCCTGTTTCGAGTTGCAAATATTAGCAACAGAACCAGTATCAAATACCCAGGTGCTACTGCGAGCATTAGTAAGGTACACATCAATAACATGTATATCATATATACCTTTGTTCACCTTGCCATCCTTCTTATCCGCCAAATACTTTGGGCAGTTCCGCTTCCAGTGACCAGTCTGCTTGCAGTAGAAGCACTCAGTTTCAGGCTTAGGTCCAGACTTGGGTTTCTTCTCTTGAGCAGCAACTTGCTTGCCGTTCTTCTTGAAGTTCCCCTTCTTCTTCGCTTTGCCCTTTTTCTTGAAACTAGTGGTTTTGTTAACCATCAACACTTGATGCTCCTTTTTGATTTCTACCTCCGCAGCTTTCAGCATTGCGAAGAGCTCGGGAATAGTCTTGTTCATCCCTTGCATATTATAGTTCATCATGAAGCTCTTGTAGCTTGGTGGCAGTGATTGGAGAATTATGTCAATGATGCAATCATCTGGAAGATTAACTCCCAATTGAATCAAGTGATTATTATACCCAGACATTTTGAGTATATGCTCACTGACAGAACAGTTCTCTTCCATCTTGCAGCTATAGAACTTATTGGGGACTTCATATCTCTCAATCCGGGCATTTGCTTGAAATATTAACTTCAACTCCTGAAACATCTCATATGCTCCATGACGTTCAAAACGTCGTTGAAGTCCTGATTCTAAGCCGTAAAGCATGGCACACTGAACTATCGAGTAGTCATCAGCTTTGCTCTGGCAGACGTTCATAATATCTGGTGTTGCTCCAGCAGCAGGCCTGGCACCCAGCGGTGCTTCCAGGACGTAATTCTTCTGTGCAGCAATGAGGATAATCCTCAAGTTACGGACCCAGTCCGTGTAATTGCTACCATCATCTTTCAACTTTGCTTTCTCAAGGAACGCATTAAAATTCAACGGAACAACAGCACGAGCCATCTATCTACAATCAACGTAAACAAGCAAGATACTATCAGGTACTAGGTTCATGATAAATTTAAGTTCAATTAATCATATTACTTAAGAACTCCCACTTAGATAGACATCCCTCTAATCCTCTAAGTGATCACGTGATCCAAATCAACTAAACCATGTCCGATCATCACGTGAGATGGAGTAGTTTCATCGGTGAACATCATTATGTTGATCATATCTACTATATGATTCACGCTCGACCTTTCAGTCTCTGTGTTCCGAGGCCATATCTGTATATGCTTGGCTCGTCAAGTATAACCTGAGTATTCTGCGTGTGCAACTGTTTTGCACCCGTTGTATTTGAACGTAGAGCCTATCACACCCGATCATCACGTGGTGTCTCAGCACGAAGAACTTTCGCAACGGTGCATACTCAGGGAGAACAGTTCTTGATAATTACGTGAGAGATCATCTTATAATGCTACCGTCAATCAAAGCAAGATAAGATGCATAAAAGATAAACATCACATGCAATCAATATAAGTGATATGATATGGCCATCATCATCTTGTGCCTGTGATCTCCATCTCCGAAGCACCGTCATGATCACCATTGTCACCGGCGCGACACCTTGATCTCCATCGTAGCATCGTTGTTGTTACGCCATCTATTACTTCTACGACTATCGCTACCGCTTAGTGATATAGTAAAGCAATTACAGCGCGATTGCATTGCATACAATAAAGCGACAACCATATGGCTCCTGCCAGTTGCCGATAACTCCGTTACAAAACATGATCATCTCATACAATAAAATTTAGCATCATGCCTTGACCATATCACATCACAACATGCCCTGCAAAAACAAGTTAGACGTCCTCTACTTTGTTGTTGCAAGTTTTACGTGGCTGCTACGGGCTTAAGCAAGAACCAATCTCACCTACGCATCAAAACCACAACGATAGTTTGTCAAATAGACTCTGTTTTAACCTTCGCAAGGACCGGGCGTAGCCACACTTGGTTCAACTAAAGTTGGAGAGACAATCGCCCGCAAGCCATCTATGTGCAAAGCACGTCGAGGGAACCGGTCTCGCGTAAGCGTACGCGTAAGGTTGTTCCGGGTCGTCTCGTCCAACAATACCGCCGAACCAAAGTATGACATGCTGGTAGGCAGTATGACTTGTATCGTCCACAACTCACTTGTGTTATACTCGTGCAAATAACATCAAACCATAAAACCTAGGCTCGGATGCCACTGTTGGGGAACGTAGTAATTTCAAAATTTTCCTACGCACACGCAAGATCATGGTGATGCATAGCAACAAGGGGAGAGTATGATCTACGTACCCTTGTAGATCGCAACGGAAGCGTTGACACAACGTAGAGGAAGTAGTCATACGTCTTCTTCCCGATCCAACCGATCCAAGCACCATTACTCCGGCACCTCCGAGTTCTTAGCACACGTATAGCTCGATGACGATCCCCGGGCTTCGATCCAGCAAAGCTTCGGGGAGGAGTTCCGTCAGCACGACGGTGTGGAGATGATTTTGATGTTCTACCGTCGCAGGGCTTCGCCGAAGCACCGCTACAATATGACCGAGGTGGAATAAGGTGGAGGGGGGCACTGCACACGGCTAAGGAACGATCACGAAGATCAACTTGTGTGTCTAGAGGTGCCCCCTGCCTCCGTATATAAAGGAGCCAAGGGGGAGAGGTGCGCCGGCCAAGAGGAGGGCGCAGGAGGAGTCCTACTCCTACCGGGAGTAGGAC